>NW_006791024.1:180201-199328 GCF_000442215.2 Lipotes vexillifer | reverse complement strand
CGTCCCAAAAAAAAAAAAAAAAAAAAAACTTACCTCTGTTGCCAAGTAGGAGAGCTGTGTTATTCACCCACTCATTCATTCATTCATTCATTCACAGGGCACCGCAGGTATAATATGAGTAAGACTCTCAAGGTGCAAGTGCCAGTCCTCAAAGGATTTACAGTTTAGTAGGAAGTGCGATTGGCACGCTGAGGGTCACTGAAGGGGGCTGCCTTCCATTCATTCATTCGTTCACTTCTAGAGAAGTTGTTTTTTCTAAATTGCCTGACCCAGGTGTCCCTTTGGAATGATCTATGTTAAGTATTGCCAAGCACTCAAAAAGTCCAGAGCCCCCCATTACTCCTTTTTGAGGTGAGGCCTCCAAGGGTTCCCTGCCTAGGACTCCTTGGTGTGCAGATCTGGTACTGGGCGGTGGGAGAGAACAAAACTGCAGAGGCCCAAGGAGACTCTTGGGAGAAAAAGGCAGCCCCCAACCTCTCCACCCACTCACCAAAACTTCTCTGACTGATTGAAATGGTTCCAGCCAAGGTCCACAGCAACAATAGCCTTGAGGGCCCCGAAGATGCCAGGGCTCAGACTCATGGGGAGGGGTACTGGTTACAGCACGACTGCGGACAGTATATTAAACTAAACAACTAGACTGTCATGGAGATTCCCTGTCCCCCACCAGGGGCCCCACGAGGGCTCCGGGCTCAAGGTGCTCCTTCAGCTCAAACTACACGCCTTCCTCTTGCACGAGGCTTAGGAGGAAGTCTTCAAAATGAGGGGGAGCTCTGACGTCATCCACGTCGCCACATTTATGCCAGGCACTGCTCCAGGCACCAGGGACCCAGCAGTGAACAAGAACTAGATGCACAGAGGGCCTGCCCGAGGGCACCTCCTTCTGGGGTAGCCATCAAAACGGTAACAGAGCGGGAGTCTTGCTAGATTTCTCATCCTCAAAGTCATGTGGCTTTGCTTTGCTTCTACAGGCTGCAAGTATTACTTACGTAATCAGGAAAAACAACAAGGCTGTTTATATTGTGGCTTTTTAAAAAGGAAGACAAGAAAAGGATGGTGAGGCCACGTGTGGTGGAGGCAGCCATGGAAACAGCCCTTCTCCGCCTCTCACTCTGCACAGACCCCTGGCTTCAACCACACACCCCAGTCTCCCACCATCATTTCTGTCTTCCCTCATCGTGCAAGAGCATTATTTTTGTCTAGTCTCGCTCTGTTAATAAACCAGGCAACATAATGTATGGTAAAGAGCATTTGGAAGTTAAGAACAAACAGGGAAATAAAGTAAGATATGTTTATATCATTTAAAAAGAACTATGGGGGCTTCCCTGGTGGCGCAGTGGTTGAGAGTCCGCCTGCCGATGCAGGGGACGCGGGTTCGTGCCCCGGTCTGGGAAGATCCCACATGCCGTGGAGCGGCTGGGCCCGTGAGCCATGGCCGCTGAGCCTGCACGTCCGGAGCCTGTGCTCCGCAACAAGAGAGGCCACAACAGTGAGAGGCCCGCGTACCGCAAAAAAAAAAGAACAGAAGTACATGGAGGTGTGGTCACCTGGTGGAATAGTATATGGCAATCTGATGACCAAAGCGCAAGCACACACAACCATGGGGTGAATCTTAACAGACGTAATGGTGAGCAAAAGAAGGCAAGCACAGAAGAACACAGAGTGTATGTGCCCGTTTGCATGAAGCTTAAAAGCAAGCAAAACTATAAAGATAGGAGCTGAGCAGTAGTTGGTGGGAGGTGATAGCGGGGAAAGGGCATGATGCCTGTAAAGAGCTGCGAATGTTCTGTATCCTGAATTGGGTGGTGATCATGCAGGTAGATTCACTCAGTAAAATTCATCAAACTGTTCGCTCAAGACGTGTGCATGTCACTGTATGTTGCTCTTCAGTAACATCATTACAAGCAAAATCAGGAAGTCATTAGATTCTCAGAATTTAAGGGATTGTGCGTTTCCTCACACTTTCCCAATTTCCAGTGGATATTGTTAGTCTCGAACACTGCTAGCGGAAGTATAAAGCAGTACAGCCTCCTCGAACAGCAATTTGCCAGAGTCTCTAAAAACGTTTATCTCATCATCCCACTTCTAGGAATTCATCTCAGAAATCATAGTAGGGGGTGTACAAAGACACACGTGTAAAGGTGAAAATGGCAGCATTATTTTTAAAACAGTAGGCAACAACCTAGGTTTTTATAAAAGCCAAGTGAATTAAGGGGAGACAGACTGAGTGCATGTCATCTAATATCCGTCCCACCCCAAATCCATGAAGTTGGAGAAGAAATATATATATATATATATATATATATATAGAAGGCAGAAGGAAGACAGGAGAAAGAAAAGGGGAAGCTTGGTGCAGGCCTCTCACTGTTGCGGCCTCTCCCATTGCGGAGCACAGGCTCCGGACGCGCAGGCCCAGCAGCCATGGCTTATGGGCCCAGCCGCTCCGCGGCATGTGGGATCTTCCCAGACCGGGGCACAAACCCATGTCCCCTGCATCGGCAGGCAGACTCTCAATCACTGCGCCACCAGGGAAGCCCGTGGAGAATAAATATTTTAAAGTAATAAATAAGCCCATAATAGCACAGGAAAACAAGAAAGCATGCCATCGGTGTGTTCTGATCACCTCCCCATCACCCGATTGGTGAAGGAGGGATCCCCTGCCCTAAACAGTATGAGATGGCTAAACTCGTGACAGCTGACACTGGGTAGATGAGGACGACAGCAGTTTATTAATCACCTACATCACAGCCCGGGGTGGAGGATACCCCACACCAGGAAGGGCCACGCCAGGGCTGCACTTGGGAGCAGAGTGAACAAGCAGTGACTGTCAGGGGCAGGCTTTGTAGTGACAAGAAGGTGGAGTGACCTTTGGTTCCCACGGGAGAATGTGAATGGTTTATTTGAGCAAATTTTCAGACTGACAGGAAGGTGAAACCCCTTAGGGTGAGGCTGTGGACAAAGAATATCGCCTGCCTTTTCAGTAAACAAGGATGTTGTAGCCTTCAAGCCCTCAGCCACTGCAGCCACCCATGATGGTGCACCCTGAGGGGATTCAAGATGGAGAAAAACAGGATACTGGCCCTAGAGAGTTAAGGCGCATATCAAAAACATAATTTCATTAAGCCCAGACTCTTGCATCTTCCCAAACATAGAAAAGTACTAAATTCATTAATTTGAGATGTCTGATTTTTCTTTAATTAACAGTAATCTTTTTATTTATTTGTTTGTTTGTTTTTGGCTGCGTTGGGTCTTCATTGCTGTGCGCGGGCTTTTCTCTAGTTGCGGTGAGCGGGGGCTACTCTTCGCTGCGGTGCATGGGCTTCTCATTGCGGTGGCTTCTCTTCTTGCGGAGCATGGGCTCTAGGCATGACGGCTTCAGTAGTTGTGGCTCGCGGGCTCAGTAGTTGTGGCACACAGGCTTAGTTGCTTGGCGGCATGTGGGATCTTCCTGGACCAGGGTTCAAACCTGTGTCACCTGCATTGGCAGGCAGATTCTAATCACTGCGCCGCCAGGGAAGTCCCAGCAGTAATCTTTTTATGTTCAACTACCTGTTTTTGGGGTGTTTGTTTTGTTCTTTTTTCAAAAACCCCTGTATATCCTGGCTCCTCCCTTGTCTCTTTTGAACAGGCCCTCAGAACTACCTGAGGGAGGCTGGCTGCCTCCTGGGCTTAAGTCCTCAGTAATGCAGCAAATAAAACATAATTCTCAACATGTAGATTGTGCATTTTTTCCAGTCAACGAGGTTCAGGTGGGTGGGGTACTGCTGGTCCAACTGTTAGAGGAACTAGCTAGTGGGGAGCCTTTTCTGTCTAGGGGGGGACAAACTGGTGAGAACCGGGGAACACAGCGTTGGGCCCTGTGAGGCCTAAAGATGGCAAAGCAGCATGTGGCATCCCAGGCCTTACAATACACAGTGGACCAATACCTCAGGAAATCCCGAATGGTAGAGAGCAGGTAGGGTAAGATGTGTGGGGAGACCCGCAGATGACACCACAGGAGAAGTTGCCGCAGGGGCAGGACTGGGTGTTGGAGGATGGAGGGAATGACAAATGCCCACCAAGCTGAGGAGGCATCTTGAGACTAAAACAATGAGGCAGGCAGCTCCATATTATAGGGTCACTTACTCACAGGGTGGGATCAGGACGGGGTAGACAGCAATCAGGAAGCCTCTGTAGCTGCACTCTGCACCTGGGACAATTTTATAGTGAACCTAGAGAATGGAGGTAGGTGCTTGGAAACAGGACATGCATTCCTAAGTCAAGATTTACGAATGGGTAACTAGTCTCGTGGGCGCCAGGAATATATCAGCGAAGGTTTTCATCATTGTCTGGGGAATAACAGAGCATAGAGGCTACCTGGTCCTAATGTTTATAAAACAATATCTATTAACTGCGAAGCCCTTGACAACAGAGAAGTGATTCACTGCACAGTACAGTCCTGAGTAGGATCAACAGAAGGACAGGAGAAACTGTAAGTGCCCAAGATGGCGTCAGTTATGCTAACAGTTATACAGTGGGTAAGGAAAGCTGCACACCCAGACAACAGCTGAGTGGAGGAAGAGGGGTTCAGGGGCATTAGTCAGGGCTATGAGGGCACATCTAGGGTAGATGTGGGGACTGAGAGGCTCTCATGGCTCCAGGCTTCTGCTGACCCCAGGAGGGGTGTGGGAACTCCTGCAGGCAGAAGACAACCCACGAGCACCCCCATCGCAGGAGCATGCACCCACCCTCCCCCCCCCCCCCCCGCTTCCCACATACAAAATCACCAGTCATGGGCCATGGAAGACAAAACCGGAGATGAACATATATATAACCTCAATACACAAATCAGCAGATGACCAAGAACCACTAAATGTTTGAAGACTGCCAACACTACGAAAGCCGCACACAGGAAAACCCAGTGACAGCTCTGGCTCAGAGTTCAGGTGATTGGTCATGGTGCCCTTCTTCCCCATGCCTTGATCCTCTAATAGGGGCAAGATAAATCTTATCTTTGGAGGAGATGGAGGTCGGGGGCATGGAGGAAAGAGCAGCCAGGTAAGGAAACGGCAAGTGACCCTCTTCAGAAGTGGAAGGCAGAGGTTGGATCCTTCTGCCCCAAGTGTTCTTCACATCCAGATTTCTGGATCAGACTGACGAAAGAGGAGATTCCTGGAAATGCTGCTGCTGTGCAGAAGTCCCAGGCAGTTGCAGGACCCGAAACTGCCCTATCAATATATAAGCCAGAGAGGACAATTGCCGCCAACTGGCTATAGTTCAAAGGCTCAGAGCAGTCCTTTTATTAATCTCACGATTATACAACCTCAACATTTTACCATTTGTGTTTTTTGGGGGGGACCCTTCCTGTACTACTGTAGGGTCTATAAGTACCAAACTCATCAGAAGAACTAACACCTAAAGAAACACTATTAAAAAAGCAATAAATGCACGAGTATATCCATAAAAACACCAAGTAGAGATACTAGAAAGTAAAACATGTAATGGCTAAAATAAAAAAGCCAATAAAATGTGGAGTAGAGAGTACAGAGGACACAGCTGAAGCACTCATTAGTGAGCTGGGAAACTGAGCTGAGAAAATCTCTCACCAAACTGCAACAGGTTAAGGAAATAGACAGAAAGTTTTGAAATTGAGAGGGTATTTCCAAAATGGAAAAAGGTAAATAGTCAAAGCAATGGTAGGGAAAAAATATTTTCCCAGAACTGAAGAACCAGCTTTTTAGATGCAATGGTCACTTCATACTAAGAAGAATGATTCAGAACAAAACTGTAGCAGACATTGCCGGTTGTCCACAGAAATCTGTTCCGGCCTTCTTTTGGGACCCAGGCTAGACTGCATCCCCACCTCCCTTGTACCTAACATGGCATGTGACTAGTGGAATGGGAACCAAGTGCATATGTGCAACCTCTGCCTCACTTGCTTGATAGGAAATCCCTGGGTGGGCTTTGGGCCCCTTTTGCAGTCAAAATTCCACACCACTATATACAAAATATCTAAACAACAAGGACCTACTATAGCACAGGGAACTATATTCAGTATCTTATAATAACCTACAATGGAAAAGAATCTGAAAAAGAATAGATATATATATGTATGTATATAATTGGATCACTTTTCTGTACACCTGAAACATTATAAATCAACCATACTTCAACAGAAAAATAAAAAATTTAAATTAAAATAATTTTTAGTCTTCTTTCATCTCTTGATCAATTCTGACAGAGTGTTTGATTTTTTAAAAAAAAACTTTTGAAAAAGAAGACTAAAGTTGAAGGTCTCACACTTCTTGATTTCAATACCTATTACAAAGCTACAGTAATCAAAACTGTGTGGTACCAGCTTGAAAGCAGACATACAGAGCAAAGAATAGAATATAGAGCCCACAAATAAATTCTCGCATGTATGGCCCAAATGATTTTCAACAAGGATGCCAAGACCATTCAGTGGGAAAAGAACAGTCTCTTCAACACATGATGTTGGGTATCCACATGCAAAAGAATGAAGTTGAACCCTTACCGTATACCACATACAAAAATTAACTCAAAATGGATCACAGGCTTAACCATAAGAGCAAAAACTATAAAACTCTTCAGAGAAAACATAGGGGAAAAGCTTCATGAAACTGGACTTAAGAATGATTTTTTGGTTATGACCAAAAGCACAGGCAGCAAAAGTAAAAAGGGATAAATTAGACTACATCAAAATTAAAAACTTCTGTGCATTGAGGACACATCCAACAGAGTTGGAAACCTATAGAAAGGGAGAAAATATTTGCAAATCGTATATCTAATAAGGGAGATAATATTCAAAATATATAGAGAAATCTTACAACTCAACAGTAAGAAAACTGCTCAATTACAAAATGGGCAAAGGACTTGAATAGACATTTCTCCAGACATACAAATGCTGACAAGCATATTAAAGGATGCAACATTACTAATCATTTAGGGAAATACAAATCAAAACCACACTGAGATACCATCTCACACCCTTTAGGATGACTACTATAAAAAAAAAAAAACCCACAGAAAATAACAAGTGTTGATGAGGATGTGGAGAAATTGAAATCCTTAAGCATTGTTGATGAGAATGTAAAATGGTACAGCTGCTGTGAAAAACAGTATGGTGGTTCCTCAAATTTTTTTAAATAGAATTACCATACATACCCAAAATATCAATATATATTCTGGGTATATATCCAAAATAATTGAACATAGGACCTCGAACAGATATTTGTACACCAATGTTCATAGCAGCATTATTCACAATAGCCAAAAGGAAGAAGCAACCCAAGTGTCCATGGACAGATTAACAAAATGTGGTATATACATACAACGGTATATTATTCAGTCTTAAAAATGAAGGAAATTCTGACACATACATTACAACAAGGTTGACCCTTGAGGACACTATGCTGAGTGAAATAAGCCAGACACAAAAGGACAAATACTATATGATTCCACACTTATATGAGGTACCTAGAACGTACCTCCAATTCACAGAGACAGAAAGTAGCATGGTAGTCGCCAGGGGCTAGAGGGAGGAGCGAATGCGAAGTTGTCCTTTAATGGGTATAGACTCTCAGTTTTGCAAGATGGCAAGAGATCTGGAGATTGATTGCGCAACAACATGAATTTAACACTACAGCTGAATACTTTCTCTTTTTTTTTTTTTTTTTTTGCGGTACAGGGGCCTCTCACGGCTGTGGCCTCTCCCGTTGCGGAGCACAGGCTCCGGACGCGCAGGCTCAGCGGCCATGGCTCACGGGCCCAGCCGCTCCGCGGCACGTGGGATCTTCCCAGACCGGGGCACGAACACGTGTCCCCTGCATCGGCAGGCGGACTCTCAACCACTGCGCCACCAGGGAAGCCCACTTTCTCTTTTTTCAATTAATTTTTATTGCTTTACAATGTTGTGTTAGCCTCCACTGCACAACAAAATGAATCAGCCATATACATACAGATATCCCCTCCCTTTTGGACTTCCTTCCCATTTAGCTTACCACAGTGCATTACATAGAGCTCCCTGTGCTGTACAGTAAGTTCCCATCAGTTGTCTATTTTATACATAGTATCAATAATATGTATGTGTCAATACCAGTCTCCCAATTCCTCTCCACCTCTTTCCTCCCCCTTGGTATCTTTAGTATCCATACATTTGTTCTCTACGTCTGTGTCTCTATTTGTGCTTTGCAAATAAGATCATCTACACCATTTTTCTAGATTCCGCATATATGATTATATGATATTTGCTTTTCTCTTTCTTACTTCACACTGTATGATACTCTCTAGGTCCATCCACATCTAAAACATTCTCTTAAAAATGGTTCATACCCTTAAAAATGATTAAGATGGTAAATGTTATGTGTATTTCATCAAGTTAAAATAAATTTTAAAAAACACAGCTTTTGGCTAGCTGATATTTTCTATTTTACCTTCATTTTTTCTTTCACTGATCACCGATTTCTGCTCTTATTTATTTTACTCTGTCTTTATACTTATCCTGAGTTTATTGTATTGTTTTTTGTCACTTCCCTTTTTTTAACCTATTTTTTTAAATTGAAGTACAATTGATTAACAATATTATGTCAGTTTCAGGTGTACAACAAAGCAATTCAGATACACATATTATTTTTTTTCCATTCTTTTCCATTATAGGATATTATAAGATATTGAATCTAGCACCCTGTACTATACAGTAAATCCTTGTTGTTTATTATCACTTTTTAAAAATTTTTATTGGAGCAGAGTTGATTTACAATGCTGTGTTAGTTTCTGCTGTACAGTAAGGTGAATCAGTTATACACATACATATATCCACTCGTTTAGATTCTTTTCCCATATAGGTCAGTTCAGAGTATTGAATAGAGTTCCCTGTGCTATACAGTAGGTCCTTATTAGTTACCTGTTTTATATAGAGTAGAGTGTATAAGTCAATCCCAATCTCACAATTTATCCCTCCCTCCCTTTCCTCCCTGGTAACATAAGTTTGTTTTCTACTTCTGTGACTCTATTTCTGTTTTGTAAATAAGTTCATTTGTATCATTTTTAGATTCCACATATAAGCGATATCATATATTTGTCTTTCTCTGTCTGACTTACTTTACTTGGTGTGGTAATCTCTAGGTCCATCCATGTTGCTGCAAATGGCATTTTTTTCATTCTTTTTTATGGCTGAGTAATATTCCACTGTTATATATACCCCATCTTCTTTATCCATTCATCTGTTGATGGATATTTATTATCACTTCTTAAATATGGACATTAGCTCACTCGTTTTGAGGCTTTCTTCTTTTCTAATATAAGTATTTAAGACTATAAATTGCCCTTAGAAGGTCAATCTTGCTGGATTCCACAACTTTGAAACAAAATGTTTTCAGTATCTTTCAGTTCTGAGCATTTTAATTTTTTATTTAGTCTTTTTTTTTTTTTTTTAAAGAATAACCATTTTTTTAAAAATCAAGGTAGGATCTTCCCTGGTGGCGCAGTGGTTAAGACTCTGGGCTCCCAATGCAGGGGACCCAGGTTCAATCCCTGGTCTGGGAACTAGATCCCACATGCATGCCACAGCTAAGAGTTCCCATGCCACAACTAAGAAGCCATCTGCCACAACTAAGTCCTGATGAGACCAAATTAATTAATTAATTAATTTTGAAAATCAAGGTATAATTTACACACAATAAACTACACAGATCTTAAGTGTTCAGCTTGGTGAGTTTCAGCAGCAGTAAACCCCCAAGTTATTAAAACCCCAAACAAGATGCAAGACATTTCCCTCACCCCAGAAAGATGCCACATGCCCCTTCCAGTCAATACCTGCCCACCCACTCCTGCTGCAATTACTGTTCTGATTTCTATCACCAGAATCATATAGTATTAATACTTTGTAGTTGGCTTCTTTTACTCAATGTTTTTGAGTAAAAGACATTTACTCAATGTTTTGAGTTTTTACTCAATGATGTTTTTAATATTTGTCTTTATTGTTATCAGTAGTTTATTCCTTTTTACTGCTGAGGCATAGTCCTTTGTAAGAATATAGTATAATTTGTTACCTATTAACCTATTAAAGGGTGTTGGGTGGTTTCTAGTGTTTGGCTACTGTAAATAAAGTGGATATGATTCTTTCAGTCTTTTTAAGGAACATGTTTTCATTTTTCTTGAGAATATAGGAATGGAATTCCTGGATCATGGCATAGATGTACATATATAATTTATAAGAAAGCATCAAAGAGTTCTCCAAAGTAGTTGTTCCCTTTATAATCCCCCCAGCAACGTAGAGGAGCTCCACTTCCCCTACATCCTCACCAACACTTGGAATTGTCAGCCTTTTTAATAGTAGCTATTCCGTTGGGTATGAAATAGTATCTCATTATGATTTCCATTTGCTCTACCTGCTGACTCATGCTCCTGAGCTCCTCACATGTGCTTATAAGACATCCACACATTTTCTCTTTTTTTAAATTAATTAATTAAGTTTATTTATTTATTATTTAGGCTGCATTGGGTCTTCGTTGCTGCATGAAGGCTTCCTCTAGTTGCGGTGAACGGCGGCTACTCTTCGTTGCGGTGCGCGGGCTTCTCATTTCAGTGGCCTCTCTTGTTGCGCAGCGCGGGCTTCTATAGTTGTGGCTCACCGGCTCTAGAGCGCAGGCTCAGTAGTTGTGGCGCACGGGCTTAGTTGCTCCACAGCATGTGGAGTTTTCCCGGACAAGGGCCCGAACCTGTGTCCCCTGCATTGGCAGTCAGATTCTTAACCACTGCGCCACCAGGGAAGTCCCATCCATACATTTGCTTTCCTGAGATGTCTATTCAAGTCTTTTGCTCATCTGTATTAGGTTACTTGCTTGTTTAATATTAACATAGCTTTTTATTGATATATAGTCTGGATTCAAATTCTTTGTCAGATACACCTGTTGCAAATATATTCTATAACTTGTTTCTTTGGCGTCTTAATAGTATCATTTGAAAGGCACAAGCTTTAAATTTTGATGAAGAACAACTTATCAGTGTTTTCTTTTACGGAAGCTCTCTTGATCATATAGACTGATACTTTTAAAACATAACTCAAGTTCTTTCTCTATGTCCTCATATCTTTGTGTTCAGACCCTCCCCAAGCTCTACCTCAGATGTTTCTCCAAGTTGAAACACTCTAAATCATGGGTGGCTCCTTCAAATTTGTGTTTTTTTCACTAGCATGTGGGTTTTTAAGTATAATAGTATTATCGCAAGAGGGTTCCTTTGCCAGGCCCATCAGGATGTGCAGTTTCCACTTCCACTGACACCTCAACTCTCTCTGTGTTCTTGCCTTCTTTTTTTGTGTGATCAAAATGTGCAAAGCCCTCTGAGGCCTTGCCTGTTTTCTCCCTATTTTGTCTCTTTTTCCTCATAAGGTCTATGGTTTATGGTGAATGTGTTAATTTGCTAGTTAATCTTGATGTCCGTATCTTCTCCTATGAAAGATATCTTTCCCTCTGAAGTCTCTCTCTGATCAATACTACACCGTTTTGCTGTTGGAAAATCTGATGGCAAATTGATTCTTGTTTCTTTGTGTGATCTTCTCTTTCTTACACTTCTGTATGAGTCTACGGGTGGGTTTTTCCTTTTCTTTTCTCTCTGGAATTCTGTGGATCTTGCAACTGAATGTCTTTCATGTTTGTTGCCTTTTATTTTTTTAATTTTGAGGAATTACCGTCATTATGTCTTTTTTCCTTTGTATAATTTTATTTTTTTATTGAAATAGAGTTGATTTACAATGCTGTGCCAATCTCTGTTGTACAGCAAAGTGACTCAATTATACACATATAGACATTCTTTTTTTGAAATATTCTTTTTCATTATGGTTTATCACAGGACATTGAACATAGTTCCCTGTGCTGTACAGCAGGACCTTGTTGCATTATTTCTTGAAATACTTCCTTCTCTCCATTTCCATTCTTCTCCTTCTGGGATTCCTATTATTCAGATATTAGCATTTCTATTTCTGTCTTTAATTTGGTAGGTGGCGATGCCAATACCCAAAACAATGCATTCCGGAGAAGGATCAGGGTTGTGGAAAAACAGGAAGAGATCACTGTCTTTATTTTCAAAGTCATGTATTACTTGTTTAATTTAAAGCAACTCTATCTGCAATTAAAGTATTTATGGAAAATAAGAGAATAAACTTTTTCAAAAACAAACAAAAGCACAATACACATACAAAATCTGAAAAATATAGCAAAAACATAACTCAGGATAAAGTATATAGCCTTAAATACACTTTGGAAGAAAGATAAAAATAAGTGACAACTCAGGGAGGGAAGGAGGTTTGATGATGAAGTAGATATTTCATCTTTTGTTCTGTACACGTTTGTATCCCCTAAACCAACTCTGCCCAAAAGACATATAATGCAAGACACGTATGTAATTTTTAATTTTCTACGAGCCACATTTTATTGTTTTATTGAAATATAGTTGATTTAAAATGTTGTGTTAATTTCTGCTGTACAGCAAAGTGATTCAGCTATACATATACTGTGTACATTCTTTTTAAATTTCTTTTCCATTATGGTTTATCACAGAACATTGACTATAGTTCCCTGTGACTACTAGCCACACTTTAGAAAAAGAAACATAAAATTAATTTTAACCCAATATTGGGTTTATTTAACCCAATATTCCAAAATAGTATCATTTCAACATGTAATCAGTTGTAATATAACATGTAATATAAACAATTACTAATGAGATATTTTACTTTATTTTTTTCATACTAAGTCTCCAAAATCCAATGTGCATTTACACGTACAGCACATCTCAGTTCCAACGCACTGCATCTTAGGTGCTCGGTAGTCACATGCGGCTAGTGGCTGCTATATTGAACACAGGTCTAAATATTTTACAAAAAGGATGTGTTTGTATACCATGTGTGAAATATGAAAACTCCCTATAGATAAAATAAATATAAATAACATTGTCATCTCTCCAAACAATCCAACAAAAGTATGGTTCATCTATATTATAAATTTGACTGCAGCCATTGAAAGAAATGATATCTCTGGGATATTAAAAAAATGTAGATTACAATACGTACATAATACGATCTCATGCGTGTGTGTGTGTGTGCGCGTGTGTGTGTATACAGAAAGAATATGGCAGGATATAGGAGGAGCTGTAAACAGTGATGACCTCCGAAGTGTGGGAACAGGAACAGGGAGGGATTGATTAAAGGCTTTCACTCTTTATTCTATTTATGCCTGTATTAGTTAATTTGCTGTTTGTTTTTGTTTAGTTTTATCAAAGGAAAACCACAGTAAATCCCTTAAGCTCAGTCTCTCACACACACACCCTTCCCCCACAAGACAACAATATGTGGCCTCAGGGGCTCCTCAGGCATCTCTGGAGGTCCTGAGAGGTGGTGAGCAGGTGGGGACACATCTCCTTGCTCCGACTCAGTTGCCCATCCCCCCACATACCAGGAACTGGGGTTCCTTTGGAGCTGGCTAGACAGCTAAGAGAAAATTGAGGGTGCTTGAAAAACAGGGATCTGATTAAATGAACATCTTCTGAGGGCTACTAAATGCCAGGCATCAAGCTGGCATAGAGAAAAAAAGTTGGGCAAAACAGAGTCTCTGCTAAGGAAGAGCTGAAACCTAGCGAGGGGCCAGCTCTGGCCACAGCTGGCTGCAGTAGGAGGAAGGGCCTAAGACAACAGAGCTTTCAGCACAGAGACAAGGATGGAGGAGACAGCAGCTTAACCTGTAAACTGAGAGGGAAAAGGCAGAGGTTCAGTTCTCTTCCTGGCTTGAATACGAGGTGACCTTAAGCACATCCATTCATCTCTCTGTGTCCTTGTTTTCTTACCTGAAAATGAAAGCATGTAACTTCAAAAGTGAACCCAGAGCACTGAGCACAGGATTGAGTCTGCCCTGAGAGGGGAGGGCAGCCGCCATGCTGCAAGAGAGCCCAGGCCACGTGGAGGTGTTTCAGCTGAGAGCTTCAGCTGACATCTCAGCCAGGAGCCAGCTGCAGCCACCAAAGGAAGCCTCTGAGAAGACTTCAGCCTCATCCCCCTCTGACTGCGACCACCTGAGACCCTGGGTGAGACCCACCTGGCTGAACCCAGCAAACCCCCAGAAACATGACAGGTAATGACCATAAATGACTTTTATTGGTTTTCACCTCTTAGTTTTGAGTGGTTGATTATGCAGCAATAGATAACTACAACAGGGAAGCAGCAAGAGGTCAAAGGACAGCAACAATTGAATACCCCATTTTAACTAATTAATTTATTTTTTGCGGTACGCGGGCCTCTCACTGCTGCGGCCCCTCCCGTTGCAGAGCACAGGCTCCGGACGCGCAGGCTCAGCGGCCATGGCTCACGGGCCCAGCCGCTCCGCGGCATGTGGGATCTTCCCGGACTGGGGCACGAACCCGTGTCCCCTGCATCGGCAGGCGGACTCTCAACCACTGCGCCACCAGGGAAGGCCTGAATACCCCCATTTAAATGAGCAACCTCCATTCAGCTCCAGCCAATTGTTACCACTTGAGAATGTAAGGGCTCAGGGATCTCACATTTCAACATCTTCAAGGAATATGTTGAAATCCAGGCTTTTATGAGAAATATCCAGGTTTTGAAATGTTGACAAATAGTTCAAAACAATGTTAAGCCTATTCAAGACAATGTCGTAGGCCAAATGTGGCCTTCAGGCCACCAGCTGTCTGGGTCTGGTTTGGCAAAGTGGAGTGACTATTGTCTGCCTAGCCCCTTCTTTCTCTGGGGACATCCCTCACCTCATCCACATGGCTGTAGGGAAGCCCCCATGTTCTTACATGACTGTACCTCTGGGTCCCTGTTTATTGGTCCAGGGGTGAACATCTGACTCACAATGGTTTCATCAGAATTCTCAACCGAAATGTCCTATGCAAAACAGGAAAAAAGACCCTCCTCCTGGTGGTAGGAGCCATAAAAAAGAGAGGTCAAGAGACATCGGTGGCCTTGATCTCTGCCGTATGCGGCAGAAGCCGATCTCCTATGAGAAAGATGCTCTGGAGAAGCAGAGACAAGAAGCAGACAGAGTCCCAGAGGCATCTCAGTCCCTAGATCCCACCATCTCTGCCGTCCATCTGCACTTAGTCCTTCCCGTGGTCTGGTTAATTCTTCCTTCTGTTCTGTAGATACCCCAGTACCCCCTCCCCCAATTCCCCTTTTGGCCTATCTTTTTTCAAGCCGGGTTTCTGTCACATATAATCAGAAAGTTTTAATACAGGGATTCAACAGAGGGGTTTGAGCAGGATAGACGTCATGACCAAACTTGTTTTTAAAAAAGCAATGGACATGTTGAAAGAGGGTGAGAAGAATAATGCTGCGGGGCGAGGTGGTGAAGACAATAGCAGAGGGAGGGAGAGAAAAGAAGAGGAGAGGCAGCAGACAAGGCTTAAATGACCAAGGGATGAGCAAAGCCTCCAGACCTGTCGGGTTCATGTTCTTACATGAAAACTGGTACTAAAAATACCTAGAGACACTGCCGAGGCAAGTGAGAGCAAGGGGCACCAAGCAACTCTGTGCCTCCCTGAGGAAAAATAACTAAACACGGGCAGAGGAGGTCCTACAAAGCCTGAGGCCAAATGGCATCATAGGCACTCTGGGTAAACTTGCTGGAAGGAGCTCAGGAAAAACCATCCAGATGCTTCGGTCAACTTCTCTAGATGTTCTTTAAAATGCTCGGAAAGGTGGAAAGCCTTGTCTGCCAAAGAGAAAGGAAATTGGGGAAATGTCGAGAGCGGACAAGGCCCCTTATAAAACAGAAATGAAAACTTTCATTCCTCCCAAAATGGAAACAAAAAGAAAGTTCAGGGATTTCAACCACCCAAAAAGCCTCCTATGGCCTCTTTCTCGTCTTCTGAGTACCACCCCCAAACCACAGGAGATCCTGGTCTGTCTGTTGGCAATGAAGCAAAGAAACTGGGAGAGATGTGAGTGACAGTGCTGTGGATGGCCGGCAGCCTGAAAAGAAGTCTGTTCAGAGGAAGGAAAAGTACCGAAAGGATCTTGCTGCATCCTGAGGCAAAGGAAAGCTGATGTGGAAAAAAAAAAAAAAAAAAAAAAAAGGAGGCTGTCAAGGCTGATCCAGACAAGAAAAAAAAGGTAGAGGAGAAAGAGAAAGAAGGAGAGAAAGATGAGGAAGAGGAAGATAAAGACAACAAAGTTGAAGATGATGATGATGAATGAAGTGGTTCTAGGGCAGCATTTTTTTTCTTGTCTATTAAGCATTTAACCTCCCTGGACACAATTCTTTTCTTTTTTTTTCCTTTTAAATTAAAAAAAAAAAAATTGAAATGTAAAGCTGGGTAAGATTTTCTTTTAAACTGCCCCTTTTTGGGGTGGGGGGTTATTGTTAACAAGAATTCCCAAATAATTTTTTTTTTTTTTTGCGGTCCGCGGGCCTCTCACTGTTGTGGCCTCTCCCGTTGTGGAGCCCAGGCTCTGGACGTGCAGGCCCATCGGCCATGGCTCACGGGCCCAGCCGCTCTGCGGCATGTGGGATCTTCCCTGACCGGGGCACGAACCCGCGTCCCCTGCATCGGCAGGCGGACTCTCAACCACTGCGCCACCAGGGAAGCCCCCCCAAATAATTTTTTATACAACCCTGTCCTGGTGATATTTTCCAAGGCCACTAACCTTACCTGGTATTGTATACGGGTTGTGACCCAGCATGGGAATTCAAAGCAGGTTCTTGTAGTTGCACAGAACAAATTAATTATATAGGGGCACTGTCATTTTTTCAGTTGTCTCTCATGCAGCTTATACGAAATAATTGTTCTGTTACTGAATTCTACTCTGTAATTAGGGGTCGGGGGAGTTGTAACAGCTTTGTGACAGCCTGAATGCTTCTAAGTAAATATAATAGTTTATTCGTTTTTTGAAAAAAGAAAACTATTTTATGGCATTATAATGAGAAGCAAACAAAATCATGTTTGGGAAGGCCCATTGTAAAACACAAAAATCTATATAAGTGTGAAGGAACCTTATTATTAAACAGGTGGGCGGTGCAGAGGGAGTGCCAAATGTGGATTCATTCATTCATTCAACAAAATATTCTGAGTGCTTGGCACTGTTCCAGGCACTGAGAATATTACTACATGCAAAATTGATTTAAAAAAACCCTGCCCTGGTGGAGCTTACGTTTTGGTGAAAGAGACAGACAATAAACATATACATGTGTATGAAATATGCTTAGGAGTAATAAGTGCAAAGAAGAACACAGCGGGGCAAGAAGTTGAAGATAGCGTGCAGACGAAGCATCTTAGCTGGGGTCATCACAGTGATGTGTGAGCAGAAGCTGAACAAAGAGAGGGAGTGAGCCCTGCACTCACCGGTAAAGACTGTTCCGGGAAACATAAATGCAAATCTCCAAATCTCCAAGGTGGGAGTGAATTTGTGGCGTTTGAGGAACAGGCAGGAAGCCGGTGTGGCTGGGGCAGCTGGAGCCCCCAGGAGATGGAGGCCATGAAGTCAAGGTAGCAGACAGGGCTCAGATTCAACCACAGGAAGAATTCTGGCTTTTATTCCAAGTGTGATGAGAAGCCTTTGGAAGGTTTTGAATGTCAAAGTAACACAGGTTGAGATCTAAAGTGACCTCACATGCTTTCATGGGGAGAAAAGACTGCGGGAAGGCCAGCAGGGAAGGGGACTGTCTCGGAACCACAAAAGATGATGGCAGTCCAGACAGTGGTGCTGTGTTGATGGGAAGGTGGTGAGAAACTATTGAGGTCATGGAAGTCAGGATTCAGTGATGGATTGGATGTGGAACAAAAGAGAAAAGGAGTCAGGTTGACTCCAAGGCGTTTGGCTTAAGCAACGTGGAGAACCATGGACCATTTCCTGAGGTGGAAAGTACTAGGGGAGGTTTTGGACATCACTGGATATATATGTGACATCCAAACAGAAATATTGAGTAGGCAGTAGAATATACCTGGCTCTCCTCAGTGTTCTACGGCAGGAATTCTTTTCTTTCTTAATTGAAGTCTAGTTGATTTACAATGTTGCGTTATTTCTGCTGTAGAGCAAAGTGATTCAGTTCTACATATTATATATATATATATATATATATATATATATATATATATATTCTTTTTCATATTCTTTTCCATTATGGTCTATTACAGGAAATTGAATATAGTTCCCTGTGGCATATAATAGGACCTTGTTGTTTATCCATTCTATATATAATAGTTTGCATCTGCTCGTCCCAAACTCCCAATCCAACCCTCCTCTTTGGCAACCACAAGTCTGTTCTCTATGTCTGTTGAGTCTGTTTCTGTTTCGTAGACAAGGTCATTTGTGTCATAATTTAGATTCCACATATAAGTGATATCATATGGTATTTGTCTTTCTCTTTCTGACTTACTTCACTTAGTATGATAATCTCTAGGTCCATCTATATGGCTGCCAATGGCATTGTTTCATTCATTTTTATGGCTAATATTCCATTGTGTATATATATATATATATATATATATATATATATATATGGCACATTTTCTTTATCCATTCATCTGTTGATGGACATTTAGGTTGTTTCCATATCTTGACTATTGTAAATACTGCTGCTACGAACATAGGGATGTATGTATCTTTTTGAATTATAGTTTTGTCTGGATATATGTAGGGCAGGAATTCTTAACCTTTGTGTGTGCACCCAGGACCCATTTGTCGATCCAATGAAGTCTGTGGACCTCAAATGCAATGGTAGCTTCTAGATACACTACCAGGCAAGTTATCTAAGTCACAAAACAGAAAGCCCCACAGACCAAATTAAGATGCTTGAATTGTGGGGTTTATTAAATCCATCTGAAACACCTGATTGAAACTTCCTGCAGCAGGGAACAACATGGGGTGCATAACATACCCAGGACAGGCTAGAGGTGAGGTGGACCACACCATCTAAACCTGGGGTCATGCGATGTTCATTTTCTGTCTCTCTCTCTGCTTCATCATGCAACCCCACTGACAGTGGGGTTATGATGAAGACCAGAGCTGAGGATGCTCGAGGCTACTCAACAGAGAGTATCTGGAGCCAACTCACAGTCACCTATCAGAAAGCCACAGGGGCAACTACGCCTGGCCACAAACGTAGCTTGCCAATCAGCCT
>NW_006791024.1:155126-180191 GCF_000442215.2 Lipotes vexillifer | reverse complement strand
GCCAATCAGCCTGCTGAACAGACGTGGGTTTTATCTGCAATTCTTGGGCAGAGCGTAGAGGAGCCAGAATGGGACCATAGAGTTATCATCAATGAGTGGCCATCTGGGAGGACATAGTTGTCAACCCAGACGTCGAATGATAATGCCTTTTGGTTTCTCTCCAAGTAAAATTCTTTTATTTGTTCCATCATATATTCCACTTAACTCTTTATCTTCAACATATCTAACAGGTCACTACTTAAGCTTCTTGCCTATCTCCCACAACCTTCTTGCTTACTCAGCATCCATGTCTCAAAAGCTACTAGCTTTCTTCTTCTCTCTAACAAGTTTTGTTTCATTCATCCCGTTTATTTTTCTTGTCCTCTATAGAACTGAATAGTCTCAAAGACAGCACACTCTGTTACAGGGTTTTAAATGAATAAAATTAAATGCATAGAATTTTAAAAGAAACCAGTTATATAAAAACACAGTTCTACATTAAAAAACAAGATCTAGTAGCAGCAGGTCTCTTAACTACCGCAATTTTAGTGATAAGCTTAATACTGAGTTCTCTCCAACAATTGTAAAGTGATAGGAAAGCACCTGTGCTAACTATTGCTGACAAAGTCACAGGTATTGCTAAGACTCCCAGAATCTGTATCCATGCACTAAAATTCATAATGAAGGCGATACTAGATTTCAGTTAGTATTGGGTCCCAACGGTCTGCGGACTGCAGTTAGGACGTCCGCCGAGGGCCAGCCCAGGTTGACCTCTGGCAGATCAACCACATTCCCGAGCCAGCCCAGCGCCTTCCAGACCTGTCCGCCCTCACAGGAGACAGGATACACGTATTAAAAAGGGAAGAGGCTGGAATTAGTTGCGAGAGCACGTAAGCCTTCCTGGGGACAAATGGTTAAAGGGGTGGCGGCGCTTCGTCCTCCAAAGAGCTGCAGGCGCCGGGTAAGTCCGGCCTATGCCCGCAGCAGCCAGGGTCGAGCTCCCGCAGCCTCTGGCACCGGGGAAACGCCGCCCCACTGCCGGCAGGGGGCGCGCGCGCCGGCGGCCCCGCCACGTGAGCGCGGACGCCGGGGCGTGGCCGCCGCCAGGCATCAGTAATCTATCCGGAGCGGCGGGTGGCCTACGCGGCTTGCTCTGAGGCAGCGGCGGCTGCGTCTCTAGACGCTCGTGCGCCAGCGGGGAGCGGACCGGTGGGCGAGGCGTTGGTAGCAGCAGCGGGTCTCCAGGTAGCGGCGTCGGGCTCTCGGAGCTGCAGCAGCTCGAGGAGGAGGATGGCGGAGTCATCGGACAAGCTCTACCGGGTCGAGTACGCCAAGAGCGGGCGCGCCTCTTGCAAGAAATGCAGCGAGAGCATCCCCAAGGACTCGCTCCGGATGGCCATCATGGTGCAGGTGCGGGCGGAGAGTCCGCTTTGTGCGAGGCTGGGGCTTCCGCGCGTCCGGGGAGGGTGGGGGGAGGGCTGGTCGGGAGCTGCAGCCCGGGCCGGCCCCTTCGAGCCCGCGCGGGGCCTGCGGGCGCAGCTGCTTCCTCTCGTCCCGTGTATGGCCCGCCGGGTGGACCCTTCTGGAAGGTTTTGCTGATCTTGCAGCAAAAGCCCGGGAAATACGGTCAGGAGCTGGTGGTGCCTTTTACTTTGCAAAAATAAGCAGCCGCTTCTGTCCTCATTTCTGGGTTTGTTTTATAGCCATTCGCCTTGGGAAGAAAACGTACGCATGGTCTTTTGAAGCTAGTCTGGTTTTGACCTAACCTTATTTTGGAAGATTTTTGTCCTACATTGATGGTGGCGACTGGCAAGTGAGGGTTGTTTTTTCTTAATCTATTTTTGGCTATCATTTCAACACCCACTCTCATTTTTTTAAATTATGCAAAACTATGCAAGTTGGTGTCATTTCAGTACAGTGCATTCACTTTTGGCTTAATTTATGGTTTAACATTTTCCTCAAACTTTCCAAGTTCACAGACATTTCCTCCTGATGCCTTTGCAGCTATCTGGTTTGACTAAGAGTGGCTCCTGGGGTTTCTCACCAGGGCTTCTTGACAGATTCGGGATTTCCCTCCGGTGGTCCCTGAGGCTTGCCCGATGGCGGGAGGGGTGTTGGAGTGAGGTAGTGTGTCTGGAGGTTCCTGCCTCCTTCAGCTCCTGTCTGCCTGCCTAATCAGGGTTCCCACCTGCCCTGTCTTCCCCACTCCCAACAGAAGGCTTTTATCCAAGCTTAGTGCTCATGGTCAAGGTAACTTGATTTTCCTTCCGGGCGGTGAGGCAGTATGTGTTTTATGAATGACCGGATGGTACTGCTGGATTTGCAGCAGTTACTGGCTGGAGGGGAGTGGGTACCATAGTGTACTTAGGCTGTCTCATTTCATACTATGGCAGGGACTGAGGTTGTCATCTTGGAATCAGCCTCAGGGCCACCTAGCTCAGTACCTGGCACACAATACTTATTCGTTCAGTAAACACTCGCTGAGCAGCTGCTAGGTTCTGGGCACTGTGTTAGGTACTAGGGGCACAAGGAGAGACTCCACCCCCGGGAGCTTCCAGTTTGGTTAAAGGGGTGATGACTGGTAAACATTGCTGTACAGGGGTGGGTGCCACCTGATGGAGCTGTTCCCTAGGCATGATGTGCCCAAGATGGGAGCTCACCACAGAAGTGGCAGGAAGTTGAGGATGCAGAAGTGGGCAAGGCCTACCATTTGAGGCGCTATATCTCCTGCAGAGCATCTTTTCACCCTAATGTTTGGGCCGCCGATTGTATGAAGTTGCCATTAGTGCAGGGGCTCTTAACCTGGAGTCTGTGGGATGGCAGATAGAACTCAAGAGGTCCATGAGTTTCACTGAGAAACAATATGCATCCCTATTTTCACTAGACTTAAGTTACAATTCATTACTTCCTACAATTATGAATGTAACCTGCAAAGCAAAGGCGCATTAGCAGTACCTGTGATTTTTGTCATCAGTAGTAGTTACTGTTATTTTTCACGTCACTTTACAGTTGTTGGGGATTTCTTAAAATAACCATTTACACTCATCGCTACAAGATCACAGTAGTTATTAAAGTGGGTACTATGTCTCGTTATTTAATGCTGTAAAGCTTGTAGATTACTGTATCCCAGTAAACATTTTAAATGTTTTGATAATTATTTCAATATAATTGATTTCATTTCTGAGCCTATGTATTTTATCGTGCATTTTAAAATGTTAGTCTGAGAAAGGGACGTCCATAGCCTTCACCAGACAGCCAAAGATGACCCTGTTCTATTGGGAAAGACAGACAGAAAACCTCAGTCCAGCCAGTGTGTGGAGACAAGGACACTGGTGAGGAATGAAGAGGTGGGTTGGCTCTCTCTATCCAGGCGGTAAGAAAGTCTGAGGAGTCCAGGCGATAAGAAAGTCTAACATTCTGGATCCTTCTTGATAGTGAAGGAAATTATTATTAAAATTAAGTGTGGTTTTCTCTAACTGTAACTGGGGGTGGGGTTTTAACTCAGAATGTACCATTGGTCTTGTAGGCTGAGCTGGTGAAGGCCAGAAAGAAAGAAGCCATTCTTGCCCGCCCGCCCCCGCCCCACTTCCCTTGGATTTAAATACCTTCTTTTACATTTTGTATGGGAGGATTGTTCTCTGAGTATCAAATACCTGATACTTTAGCTGGCATGCTCTGGGGCAGCCTCGGGGTGGGGTGGGGGGGATGAACTGGGCCTTCCAGCCTTTTGGCTTGTAGGTGTTCTTGGAAGGGCCTGCAGCAAACTGCGTGGTGACTTTCTTTGTGCTAGTGGTCATTCCGCTCTCTGCGGGGTAGTGGGCCGTGGTATGGCCTCCTTTCATGGCCCGTTTCTCTGGAAACAGACTGAGTGGCTGGGTAAGGACCCTGGTGTGTGGTGGGCGCTCATGTTTGCCGAGTATACAGCCAAGGATTCGGCTGCTTGCTAGAGCCTGGTAGCTGCCGAGTGGAGCCAGAAGTCTTGTGCCCTTGGTCCAGTTCCCTTCCGGCTGTATCATCCTCAGTCCTAAGTTCTAAAGTAAAGCCTTGCCTTGGTTAAGGGATCTTTCCTCTTTTGGGGGAGGACGGGAGCCCTAACAGTCCCCCAAGCCTGTGCTGTGAGTACACTCTTGTGCAGGCCTCCTCTCTGGTGCCTGGCAGTGTGCCAGTGGTTGGGGGCATGGCACCCAGACCGAAGTTTAAGGGGCAAGTGTCGGGCCCCAGCAGAGCCAGGAAGAAATGCCACGGCCATGAGTTCCAGTGGGGGACAAAGCCACTGAGCCACGTGCCCCCCTTTGCTCTTAGAGCAGGCTTAGACAGGGGTCCCAGGGCAGGAAGACCCAGGTCGAGGCCACCACAGATGTTGTAACAAGACGTCCAGATGCTTAACGAGGTGTCAGCTGCCTTGGTGAAAGTTTGAGAGCCAGGACACAAGTCTACTCTCTGAAATGCCGTTTGTTGTCTGGTTGTGGGTGGGGAGGGCTGTCTCAGGTTTGGAGGGAGGGTCTTTTCCACGGCAGGAGTTCCTCCATCCCACCTTTCTTCCCTCTTCCCTCCAGACTTGGGGCATTCCGCAGACACTGTGTGAGTGCCCACCGTGAGCTGGCGTTGCCGGTTGCTAACAAGACAGGCATCGTGCCTCTCTTCTAACCAGACGCAGGACACAGGCGTTGATCAAATAATAACCCAAATGGATCTTGACTCTGGGGGACCATGGGAAGGGGTGTTATGGGACCTGAGGAAGTGCCGTTCGCCCCAGGTAGGGCTGGGGCACATTCTGGGCCCAGGGAACAGCCGATGCTGCTGTAAACCCAAGCTGCTTGATGCTGAAGAGTCCTTGTGCCCCAGCCTTATTAACCCTACACTTTGTTTAATACGGTATATTAAATCCAGAGAGAGGCCGCTCACCTAGTGGGAGAGGGCCAGTTGGGAGATCTTGTCACTGCTTTTTCAGAGTACTTCCCCTGTCCGCACCACTCCATCCTGAAAGCTCTGCATGGTATTTATTTTTAATGCTGTTTTACGCCATCTGCTTGACATTTAGACTTATGTTCTATCAAAGCAGATGTTTGGGGCCTCTCTTGCTCCAGTCAGACCGTTTGTATATTTTTAAGTACCTCTTCCTGCCGAGCAGTGTAGTGGAAAGAACCATGGTCACTGTTTCAAGTTGAGGCCGAGTCACTTGCTGCCTGTCTGACCCCCACCCCCATGCAACTGTGAAATAAGGGTGCTGGTTCCCCAGAGGCAACTGCAGGGTGTCCCCTGGTGGCTGGTGAGGGGCAGGAGGGACCTCCCAGCTGCTGGGGGTGAGGTGACACCGCGGCCCCCCCCCCGCCTCGTCCCTCTCCCTCTCCCTCGTAGAAGTCCTTCATCCCACGCACATCGGTGTGGCTGGCTGCTTCTCTGACACATTTGCTTGGCCTGGCGCCTGAGCTTGGGCTTGTTCCGCATTGTTCTAAGTGCACAGAGCCCTTTGGGCCTGGCGGTGGCGCCTCTCCACGTGTGGGCGTGCGGGATGCAGGACTTGCATCTCATGTGCCCTCACCGAGCTCTGGGCTGAGTCTGTGACTGAAGCGCGGCAGCGACTTTGGTAACAGTACGCTGAACTCTTAGCCAAAACGGCAGTCAGTCCCGAGGGATGTCCTGGTCCCTGTCCCCAGGGTGGGCTCGGCAGCAGGCGCAGCAGCTTTCATAGCTGAGGGGTGGGTGCTGATTGCCCATGTTTGCAGCTTTTCCCCTGCGATGTTGGGGAGTGGAGAGGAGGCTGCCCTTGGTTTACAGGTAAGCAAACGGGGGCTAGGATGGCAGGTGCTGAGGGCCAGGCCTGAGGCTCACTGCGCTTTCTCCTCCTCTGGTTCCGCCCTTCTAGTCGCCCATGTTCGACGGAAAAGTCCCGCACTGGTACCACTTCTCCTGCTTCTGGAAGGTCGGCCACTCCATACGGCACCCTGACGTCGAGGTGGATGGGTTCTCCGAGCTCCGCTGGGATGACCAGCAGAAGGTCAAGAAGACTGCTGAGGCTGGAGGAGTGACGGGTGCGTGCACACCGGGGAGGTGCGGGGGTCGCCCCAACCTCCAAAGCTTCCTGGGTTGTCAGGGGGAGGGGAAGCTTTTCTGTGGCAGCAAAGAAAAGGTCCTTCAGCTTACCCCTCTGTTATTTCAGCAGCGCCTCAGTGACCCAGTGTTCTGTTTGGTGCAGGATATTATTTCTCCAGATGCTTGAAATGTAGCCTTTACATTTGTTGCGGTGGTTGTCTTTAATAGACCTTGTTTTTAGAGTAGTTTTAGGTTCACAGCAAAATTAAGCAGAGAGTACAGAGAGTTCCCATGTACCCACAGAGGCATGACCTCCGCCACCATCAACATCCCCCAGCAGATGGTCCATTTGTTGAACCTACACTGATACATCATCACCCAAAGTCCATAGTTTATATTAGTCATCAATCTTGGTGGTGTACATCTTATATGGGTTTGGGCAAATGTATAATGACACATATCAATCATTATAACGTCGTACAGAGTATTTCCACTCCCTTATAAAATTCCTCTGTGTTCCACCTGTTAATCCCTCCCTCTGCCAACCACTGACATTTTTCCTATCTCCATAGTTTCATCTTTTCTAGAATGTCACATAGTTAGAATCAAACAGTATGCAACCTTTTCAGATTGGCTTATTTCATTTAGTAATAATGCATTTAAGGTTCCTGCATATCTTTTCACAGCTCAATAACTTACTTCTTTTGGGCACTGAATATTCCATTGTTGGGAGGTACCACAGTTTATCCATTCACCTATTTAAGGACACCGTGGGTGCTTCCAAGTTTTGGCACTTATGAATAAAGCTACTGTAAACATCCATGTGCAGGGTTTTGGGTGGACCTAAGTTTTCAACTCACGTGGGTAAATACCAAGGCACACAGTTGCTGGATTGTATGGTAAGAGTACGTTTAGACTGCGAGCTGTCTTCTAAAGTGGCCAAACCATTTACATTACCACCAGCAATGAATGAGAGTTCCTGTTACTCCACATTCTTACCAGCATTTTTTACCAATGTTTTGGATTTTGGCAATCTAAAATGTTTGTAGTGGTATCTCATTTTAATTTGCAGTTCCTTAGTACCATATGATGTTGAGCATCTTTTCACATGTCTACCTGCCATCTGTATATGTTCTTTGGTAAAGGGTCTCTTCAGATATTCTCCCAGTTTTAATCAGGTTCGTTTTATTGAGTTCCTCATATAGTTTGGACAACAGTCCTTGATCAGATGTGTCTTTTGCAAGTATTTTCTCCCGGTCTGTGGCTTGTCTTTTTTATTCTCTTGGCACTGTCTTTCACAAAGTAGACATTTTTGATTTTAATAAAGTCCAGCTTCTCAATTATTTCTTTCATGTACTAGGTCTGGTATTGTATCTAAAAAGTCATCACCATACCCAAGGTCATCTAGATTTTCTCCTGTGATATCTTCTAGGAGTTTTATAGTTTTGTGTTCTATCAATACATTTAAGTCTGTGATCCATTTTTTTTTTCCCCAAAGACTGGGTGTGGGAGTGCTATTTAGACAAATCAGTGATACACAGTATTATTCTGAAAACAATGTTTGTTTGTTTGTTTTTAAATGAAAGCTTCTTTATTTGTGTTGGGTCTTTCTGTGTGAGGGCTTTCTCTCGTTGCAGTGAGCGGGGGCCACTCTTCATCGCGGTGCGCGGGCCTCTCACTGTCGCGGCCTCTCTTGTTGCGGAGCACAGGCTCCAGACGCGCAGGCTCAGTAGTTGTGGCTTACGGGCCTAGTTGCTCCGCGGCATTTGGGATCTTCCCAGACCAGGGCTCAAACCCATGTCCCCTGCATTGGCAGGCAGATTCTCAACCACTGCGCCACCAGGGAAGCCCCTGTGATCCACTTTGAGTTAATATTTGCGACAGGTTTAATCTGTTGTCTAGATTAAATTTTTTTGCACGCAGATGCCCCGTTGTCCCCACACCACTTGTTGAAAGGCTGTTCTCCACTGTGTTGCCTTTGCTTCTCAAATATCAGTTGATTGTATCTGTGTGGGTGTACTCCTGGGCTGTATTCTGGCATATTTATCAATTTGTGTATTTCACCAGTACCACACTGTCTTGATTATATAGCTTTATAGCAAGTCTGCAAGTCAGGCAGCGTCAGTCCCCTGACCTTGTTCCTCTTCAATATCGTATTGGCTGTCCTCTGCCTCTCCATGTAAGCCTTGGTCAGTTTGTCAGCATCCGCAAACTTGCTGAGATGCCTTTAAATTTTAAACAGTTTTTTTTTTGTCCCCTTTTTGAAGATCTCCTGAGACTGAATTCTCATTTCTCTGCCTTGCTGTGAACTGACCCAGTTTAACCTATTGTTGTGACTCCAGGCTGTTGATGAGAACAAAAAGTTAAATCGTCCCAGATCCTGTAATTCAGAAAGAACTATCATTAATGTTGCGGGTGTCTTATTAGAAAATTATTTTCTATTCAATTTTTTTTTTTTTTTTTTTTTTCCGGTACGTGGGCCTCTCACTGTTGTGGCCTCTCCCGTTGCGGAGCACAGGCTCCGGACGTGCAGGCTCAGCGGCCATGGCTCACGGGCCCAGCCGCTCCGCGGCATGTGGGATCTTCCCGGACCAGGGCACGAACCCGTGTCCCCTGCATCAGCAGGCAAACTCTCAACCACTGCGCCACCAGGGAAGCCCTCTATTCAAATATTGATGCGTGTGTGTTTGTGTGTTTTCATTCCTGCAGAAGTGGGATTCTACCTTAGGTATTAACTTTTTTTAATGTTCAGTCACCTTTTCTTGTGATAAAGTATACATAACACAATATTTACCATCTTACCCATTTTTAAGTGTACGTTTCAGTGGTGTTAAGTGCATTCACATTGTTATGCAGTCATCACCACCATTCATCTCCAGAACTTTGCCATCTTCCCAAACTAATACTCCATACCCGTTAAACACTAATTCCTCATTTACCTCCCCCCAGTCGCTGACAACCACTCTTATTTCTGTCTCTATGAATTTGACTACTTCTAAGTACCTCATATGGGTGGAATCATACAGTATTTGTCCTTTTGTGTTTGGCTTATACTATATTTGTCCATTTGTGTCTGACTTATTTTACTCCGCATAATGTCTTCAGGGTTCATTCATGTGGCGTGTGTCAGAATTTCCTTCCTTTTTAAGGCTGAATAATATTCTGTTACATGGCTATACTAGATTTTGTTTATCCATTCATTCATTGATGGACACGTGCGTTGTTTCTGCCTTTTGGTGATTGGTGAACATTGGTATACAGATATCTGTTCCAGACCCTGCTTTCCGTCCTCTTATGTATATACCCAGAAGTGGAATTGCTGGATCGTATGGTTATTCTATATTCAATTTTTTTGTGTAAACTGCAGTACTGTTTGCCTCAGCAGCTGCAGGATTATACATCCCCACCAGCAATACATGGGGTTCTGATTTCTCCACATCCGTATCAACACTTTTATTTGCTGGCTTTTGGCGGGAGCGGAGGGGAGGTTGGTTTTTCAGGATTTTTTCTTTTTAGTAATCCTCTTCCTAATGATTTGAAGTGGTATTTCATGGTGATCTTGATTTGTACTTCCCCGCACCTGCCTATTGCATTTTACAGCTTAATATTTACTCTTCACATTAAGTTACAGATTTCCATCGTTACTGTTAAAGGTACGTAGTATTCACTTCTTGAGGTCTTGCTAAGTTTTGTGCATCATTCACGTATTTGACATATATTAATTTCATTGAATCCTTGCCCCAGCCCTTTACCAGTTTTTCCAGTTGATTAGCTGAGACACCTAGAGGTTAGGTAAGTGGCCCAAGGTTATGCTGGTGGTAAATGTTCGAGCTGAGATTCAAGTCCAGACTCTCTTGCTTTTGAAACTAGACTTTAAACCATTTGGCTCTATTACACATAGAGCTGCCGCAGATTTCTGGTATATCCTGGGCACCTGTCCAGTTTTTTCTTTAATTCCAAGAGGGAGGGAAATACTGCTGAAAGAGGTAAAGTATTTGAAGGCCTTCTGTGTGTGTGCCAACTTGCCTTTTCAGAAAGGTTGTATCAGTTCCACTTGTACCAACAGTATGAGATGTACCCATTTCTCCACTTCCACACCATCCCTAAGTATTTTCATTCCTTTTCATTTTGCTCCCAGTGACATGGAACATTTTGTCATGTGTTGATCAGTCATTTGTGTTACTTTAATAGTTGTATGTGTCTTTTCCTCATTTTTCTCTTGGGGTATTTTTCTTTTCCTTAGTGAAGTACAAAAGATACTAATTCTTGGTCTCATGTTTTGCAAATATTTTTTCTGGTTTGACATTTTTCTTTTAGGTAGGTTATTTTCTGTTTCATCGTATTGAAGCTTCATCTTTGACTAAATGTTCTTGTCATATCTGTTTTCTCACTTGAAGTACCTGGGTTTTTTTGTTTTGTTTTTTTTTGTGGTACGCGGGCCTCTCACTGTTGTGGCCTCTCCCGTTGCGGAGCACAGGCTCCGGACGTGCAGGCTCAGCGGCCATGGCTCACGGGCCCAGCCGCTCCGCGGCATGTGGGATATTCCCGGACCAGGGCTCAAACCCGCGTCCCCTGCATCGGCAGGCGGACTCTCGACCATTGCACCACCAGGGAGGCCCAGAAGTACCTGTTTTTGGTATTTTGAAATCTTTCATCCGGAATTTTAAAAATAATGTACATACAGTTATATGCACAAACTTTACGTGTACAGTTCAGTGAGTTTTGACAAATGCATACACACATCTAATATTCACCCCATCAAATTTCTGTACCCGCCACCCCCAGAAAGGTCCCTTATGCCCTTTCCGAGTCATGTTCCGCCTCAGCAAGGTAACCACTGTTCTGATTTCTATCCCTTTGGATTAATTTTGTGTGATTTAGAGTTTCAGGGAAAAAGGAATAGTATCTTTTTCTCTCGTAAGCTGCTTTCGCTCAGCATAATGTCTGTGAGACTTATCCAGGTTGTCTCATGTGTCATCAGTTCTTTTTTTTTATTACTGAGGAGTAGTCTTTTGAGTATATCACACTTGGTTTATCCATTCTCCTGTTGGTAACTTTTAAGTTGTTGACAGATTGGGGCCATTACAAATACAGCTGCTACGAACACTTGTGTACAAGCTCTGTATGTACATGTGCTCTCATTTCTCTTGGGTATATAGCTGGGAATGGAGTGGTAGATCATACATTAGGTGTACGTTCAGCTTTTTAAAGAAAGTGCCAAACTGTTTTCCAAAGCGGTTGTACCATTTTACATTGCCACCAGCACTGTTTGAGAGTTCCTCCACACCCTTGTCAGCACTTGGTATGGTCACTCTTTTTGATATTAGCCATTACAATAAATGTGTAGTGATATCACGGTTTTAATTTGCCTGTCTTTATTATTGAGTTGTAAGAGTTCTTAGAATATTCTAGGTGCGTGTCCTCTATTAGATATAAATAATGCAAATACCTTCTCCCATTCAGAGGTTTGTCTTTTCATTTATTTACTGACTTTTTTTTAAATTTATTTATTTTATTTATTTATTTTTGGCTGCATTGGGTCTTTGTTGCTGCGCGGGCTTTCTCTAGTTGCAGTGAGCGGGGGCTGCTCTTCATTGCGGTGCGCGGGCTTCTCATTGTGGTGGCTTCTCTTGTTGCAGAGCACGGGCTCTAGGCGTGTGAGCTTCAGTAGTTGTGGCTCGCTGGCTCTAGAGCTCAGGCTCAGTAGTTGTGGCGCACGGGCTTAGCTGCTCTGCGGCATGTGGGATCTTCCTGGACCAGGGCTCGACCCCGTGTCCCCTGCATTGGCAGGCGGACTCTTAACCACTACGCCACCAGGAAAGCCCTACTGACATTTTCTGAAGAGCAATAGTTTTTCATTTTGATGAAGTCCAATTTGTTGTTTTTTTGTGTGTTTTTTTTTTCTCCTTTTTGGAGTAGTAATTTCTGTCTCCTAAGAAATCTTTGCCTACTCTTTAAGGTCATTGAAGGATATGCTCCAGAACTTCTGGGAGTTTTGTAGTTTTAGCTTATCTTAAATTATTTAATTTTATTTATCTTAAATTAACTTTTGTGTTAGGTGTGAGGCACACGTTTTTTGTTTTTTTTCCCGTGTGGCTATTATTTTGTTCCAGCACCATTTGTTGAAAAGACTTTGGCTTCCTTATCAAAATCAGTTGATGATAGGTCTGTATATGGTCTCGATATTTGGTTCCGCTGATTTATGCTACTCCACTGTCTTAATGATTGTAACCTTAGAGTAAGTCATGAAGTCTTGTAGTGTAATTCCTCTAAATTTGTTCTTTTTCAATAGTATTTTGACCTTTCTAGGTCCTTTTTCATCTCCTTACAAATTTTGTGGTAAACTTGTCAATTTCTCCCTCAGAAAAGCTTGCTAGGATTTTGATTGGCATTGCGTCAGATCTGTAGATCAAACTGTGGCTTATTGACATCGTAGTACATTGAGTCTTTCGGTCCATAAACATGATATTCAGTTCTTCTTTAATTTCGGCAAAATCTTGTAGATTCAGTTTAGAGAGAGATCTTGTATGTCTTATTGTCTTATTAAATTTATCTCTAAGTATTCTGTGTATTCTAATGCTGTTTAAATAGTAGTGTGCTTTAATTTCTTTTTCCAGTATGTTTATTGCTAATATATAGAAATGTTTTATATTGACCTTGTGCTCTGCAAATTTGCTAAATTCACTTAATAGTACTAGTAGCTTTTTTGTAGATTCTTAAGACTAATCCCAGTTACAATCATGTCATCTACAAATAGAGATGGCTTTACTTGTTCTTTTCTACACTTACACATTTTGTTTCTTTTTCTTGCCTACTGCACGTATCAGAGCCTCCAGTACAGTGTTGTCTGTGGAAAGAGAAGACCGCCTTGCTTTATTCCTGATCTTAGGAGAGAAACATTCAGTCTTGGAGTTTATTTTTATATAAGAAAAGAATCTAGTTTTTGTCCCAAATGGTTGGCCATTTTTTCCGAAGATTCTTTATTGAATGATTCAATCTTTCCCCGCTAATTAGGAATGCCACCTTACCACATACTTAATTTTCTTTTTCTCTTGATTATGGAGTTTTTTTTGTTTTTTTTGTTGTTTGTCAGCTCTCTTGTTTTTGTTTTTTTATTGAAGTATAGTTGATGTACAATAGTATATGAATTACAGGTGTACAATAGAGTGACTCGTGTAATATATTACATTTATATTTATAAAATATTGGTTATATTCCCCGTGTTGTACAATATATCCTTGTAGCTCCACATGTTTAATTATTACATATACTTTTTTCTGTTCCTATATCCAGATACTCCTTTTAACTCAACACTCAACTCTGATAAGTGAAGGTGTAATGGAAATTAGAAGCCAGTGTTGGAATTTAGTATGGTGCAAGCTTTTCATAGTAGGCACTTAAGTTCTTTCCAAAGTGAAGAAGGGGGCTACAGAGGAAATGGAGAGAGGGGGACAGCTAGGCCACCACCAGCTAACACTGTGCTGTTTCCAGGAGGCTGTCTGAGAAATTTTTTTATTTTATTGCCAGAAAAGAAGCTCTGTTAACCAACCACAATGGTTAGAAACAAGTGTAGATGAGATGGACCAGCTGTGGTCACCCAGAACACAAGGTGTCCTGGTAGAGGAATCCCAAGAGGTAGCGGAGGAGGACAGGGGCTCCTTGGAGCTGCACGGAGGCTGCTGAAATGAGCGTGGCTGTGTTTCATGCTTCAGGCAAAGGCCAAGATGGAGTTGGCAGCAAGACGGAGAAGACACTGGGCGACTTTGCGGCAGAGTACGCCAAGTCCAACAGAAGCACATGCAAGGGCTGCATGGAGAAGATAGAAAAGGTGAGAGCTTTGGACTTCACCTGTCTGACTTTCTGGATTTCTTGCGTTGGATGTCATTGGATATCTCAAAAGAAAAGAAAAAATAGGGGCTTTAGGTGCTGGCTCAACACTAGTGGTTAAAGATAAAGTGAAGATCTTAGTAGAGACAGGAGATGACAGTGACTTTTCTTCCAGGCAGGTCTGGCCCTGATTATTCATGGTCCAGTCCATGTACGTCGCTGCACCTGCTTTCAGGAGACTTGGGAGAGTTTGAAAAACATTTACACAAGGGCTCTCTCCTGGGCTCTGCAATGGCTGGGGGAAAGCTGTGTTTTATGGTAGGATTAAGTTTAAGGAGTGTGTTTCTTCCCTGGTATGAGCCTCCAGGTTTCTTCCTCTTAATCAGGAACTTCATTAACCACCCTTCCCTACCACCTCTGGTCCCTGAAGAATGACGGCTGGTCTGGCAGAATGATGGCTCTCTGAGTAGCAGGGACACAGGTGGAGGGGTAGGCCTGTGCCCTTTAGCCTCATTACCCAAGATGCTCTGATCTTAGGTAAACATGCTGGTTGATTAATTCAAGGCATCAATTAAGGTTTCTGCCTCCTTGGTATTATACAGGAAATTGAGGTGAGTCAGTGGGTGTTTAGAAAGGAAAAACATGAAATTGCTAGATCTTTTCCAGCTACCTACAACCACAGGAATTTGAGGCAAAAGTTAAGGTTCCCAAGGGAATGCCCAAGGCTGTGTGCTGCTGCGTGTTGCTTGGCCTGAAGTGGAGTAGTGTCGGTGCTCCTTGTTCCAAGGTTTCCAATCTGGGCTCACAGGCATGAAACCCACTCGGAATGTCAGGCCTGGGAATTGTAAACCTGGGGAGGATGGCAGGGCTAGATTCTAGCTTATAGATAGTTTATTACTGCATCTTAGGGGGTCTTCATATGTGTAAAGAGACTGGAGAGTCTGGGTGGGGGGATTGCAGAAAGTCCCTGCTAGAATTGGGGCCTGCACTGGCTCCTTCTGAGCCTGCGATATAGCAGCCCAGGCGTTGTTCTTATGTCTGCACCAGGTCAGCAGAACATCCTCAGGGTAATGCTGTTACTTCCTCACTTGCCCAGGCAGCTAGGTAGGTGGGTAGCTGGTTGGACTTAACCCCTTCTTAAATGGGGTGCTGAGGCTTGAGGGAAACACAATCCTTGGTGGCATAAAAGAGCCAAAACCTCCCAGCAGCCCTCCTATTGCCTTCAGTGTGGACCTGGTCGCCCCTGGCCCCCCGATGTTTGACCATCCTTCCTTGTCTGTCTTTGGTAACATGTGTGGATTCTCCTACAGGGCCAGGTGCGCCTGTCCAAGAAGATGCTGGACCCCGAGAAGCCCCAGCTAGGCATGATCGACCGCTGGTACCACCCGAACTGCTTTGTTGAGAACAGAGAGGAGCTGGGCTTCCGGCCTGAGTACAGCGCGAGCCAGCTCAAGGGCTTCAGCCTCCTCACTGCAGAGGACAAGGAAGCCCTGAAGAGGCAGCTCCCGGGCATCAAGAGTGAAGGGTGAGTGCCGGGGCCGGCAGGGTGGAGGCTTCACACAGGCCCAGAGTCCATATCACTCCTGTGTTCTCCTTGCTGCCCGTCAGAAAGCTGGGGGTGCAGGCGCTGGGGGGCAGCAGAGCTCTGCCCCTTCCCCAGCTGAGGCAGTGGGGGACAGAGCAGGGAAGGCCTGGGGAAGCTGCAGTGTGTGTTCCTGCCGCTGCTGGTGGTCTGTTCCCTGTCCCGTATCTGACCTGTGGTCTGTTCCCTGTCCCGTATCTGACCTCCGTGGACAGGCAGAGAGTAAATCCCACTTCCCCCTGCTCTGTCTGAGCGTTCCCCTGGCTGGAGTCCACCACCGCCACCTTTCCTCTGACCCCTGCATGACCCACTTTCACATCCCCCTGATGTCTTCTTGTGTGGATGTGTCCCTGTGTGTCTGGGTCTCTCTTGAGAACGGCGCTGGGAGAATCTTGACTCTTTTTAAATAGTGGGGGTGGGCGGTCGATAAGTTATCTGGTTGAGAGTTCAGAATGGTATGGCTTTCATACAGTGCTAACATTTAGGTCTATGTTGATCCTGTGGGCACTTCTTTCCTGTGTTCCCTCTGCCAGTCCCTCGGCCCCAGTCTAGTTCTTGGTGACGAGGGGGGCGTGGCAGGGCTGTGGTGTACACTGCTCCTTGGACAGTGTAGGGTCGGGGTGACCCCACCTCCCCATCATCAAGCGGCCTTCGCGCAGTATTTCAGTTCAGAACGCACAAGTTTATTGCACCGCACACGTGGCTCTGGAATGTGAAAGAAAACTGGAAAGTCGGACCCACAGATTTAAAAAGCCTCAGGGTGCTTTGATACGGGGTGTAGGTGTAGGAGTGAACAAGCTCACATTGATGCTGTAGCAACCAGCATTGGTTGAGCACTTGTGGCGTGCTGGGCACTGTGCTAAGCCTTTTACAGAGGATATTTCATTTTACCATCACCACGATCCTACAGAGTAGATGGTATTCTTTTCCCTGTTTTTACGGATGAGGAAAAATGCAAGGGTTTGATCTCAGGCCTGTGTGATGGCTGAAAGTGAGTATTAACCACTGTGGCTGACCTGCCCTGTTTCTAGGGCCTACTGATGACCCTCAGTGTCCTCTCTTAGGTCAGGCATGATGCTGCTGAACTTGGTCGGCAGCGTTTGCTGACCCGGCTGAGGCAGACTGGTTGGCAGCGCCTAGACCACCGCCTCTTGTTGGGCTGGAAGTGGCAGCACAGCCTCCCTGGTCTGAGAACATCCTCGGCCTCAGGAGCAGCCCTGTGTCTTAGATTGAAAGGCTCAGTGCCTGGCACTGATGCAGTCCCCGCCCTCAGCTATGGTCTTACCTCTGGCATAGTCCCTGCCAGAACCTTCCAGGCCATCTCATCTGTGCTGCGCCGCGTTGTTCCAAGGCCCTGGAGGGACCGCTGGCCCCTCCTGGCAGCTGCGCTTCCTGCAATGGATGACGTCAGCCACAGACACTGCCTGAGCAGAGGGCAAGCTCCCCAGTGGGCAGGGCCTGGCTGAGCCGCATGAGAATGGCCTTAGGACGCTCTGTCACCAGAGCTGCTGGCTTTCAGGGCTTTAATGGCTCTGGTTCTTTCCCTTACATCCTTTGTCTCTTTCAGAAAGAGAAAAGGTGACGAGGTGGATGGAATGGAGGAAGTGGCCAAGAAGAAATCTAGAAAAGAAAAAGACAAGGAGAGTAAGCTTGAAAAGGCCCTCAAGGTGAGTCCCGAGCTGGGCGTCTCCTCTCGCCATTCAGTCTCAACTCTCTTCCTCATTCTGGGAAGAAAGTTCAAGGAGGTGCGTGTGTCCTGCTTAATGAGAGCTTTAAAAATTCCCAACTTGATAGCTATTGTTAAATAGCCTGGCTTTTCCCCCAGGTTTTCTTCCCTCCTCCCAAAGCAACAGTTCTTTATGTGAAAGCACCCACAGTGGGCTCTAGGCACCAGAGCAGCAGTAGCCGGGCTCGGCAGGAGCTGAGCTGTTGCTTCCCGCTCGGCAGCCTCACCCTGGGATGGGCACGTCGTGCTTCAGCCACACTGTGCATCACTGTGCCTCCCAGACCTGTAGCACGTTGGAAACTGCGTATTGAATTCAAGGATGCCACAGGTTCTTGGCACAGGCAATGGCTGGAAGAGATGAAGTTCCATGTTTTTTAATGAAGATCTCTTGTTAAAAAAAATATTAATAAAAGGCATGTATTAAGAGGAGCAAACTGCCCGTTAGGTCAGCCGGTCACTGACCAGAGAAATTCATCGCTGTGTTTGTTACGTGTGTGTCGAAACGAAGTAAAAATTGTTAACCAGAAAAAGGTGAGTGTTCGGGAAACTAGGGGAGAGCAGTCAGTCGCTTCTTGGGAACGTGATTTCCATGAGCCCTCTGCTGCGCTCTTACTTGAGTATTCCATTTTTGCCGGTGGTGTAAAAAATTAGAAGCAAGTTCTGGCCTGGTTCCAGCTGCTTGATAAGAATCACAGATTCGGTGTGGCTGTCCTTCAATGAAAAATATGTCAGTTTGGTGCCAACCCCAGCTGCAGTGGAGCTGGGGTGCTCTTCTGCATTTGCCCTGCGTGCCCATCTTCCCCGTCTCCAGCATTGTCAGAGGTAAAAAGAAAGTCAGAAGCTGGGAACACTGCCCATGGTCCCCACCCTGGCACACCCCTTTGTGCTGGCCTGCCTCCCATCCTTGGTCACGAAGATGAGATAGTTCTGCTTCTCTGATCTAACCTTATACCCTTAGACTTTTGCCTCGTGCTCTGTCACCAGTGGCCCAGCATGTGGCGCTACAGGCAAGGATGTTATCAAGAGGCCCGTACAGAGCCTGGGAAAGGGCGCGTGTGTGTGATGACACTTGTTGTCGAGCTAGTTAAACAACTCCTCACTCGGTGCAGAGAGGGCCGGCATTTTCCTGTTTTGCAGAGGTGGTGGGGTCTGAGGCTGAGACTTGAGTAACTCGCCCACCACCCTCAAACGGGAGGACGCTCTTGCCTGCCCCGCCTCTGACGTCGGGAGACTGCTGCCTTGCTGGCCAAGGTGGTCGTGAGAGTGCGTGCGATGGCGTGAAAAGTGTCCCATGCAGAGAGGCGCTGCATGAATATTACCACCGAGGTTTAAAGTTCCATCTTCAGAGGAGCTTAAGTCTGTTCCTCCACGCTACTGAGTATTGAGGAGGTGGGAGGTGTTTGGGGATCGCCCTTGCTGCTCGCTTTCAGGTTGTTGAGGAGCTGCCCCTTCCTCCCTTAGGGGCCAGGTGTTGGGGCAGATGAACCTGGTGATTCGGGCGCGTTCCTGTGTGTCCTGGGACTTGTCTCTGAGGGGCTGGTTCCGGGGACCCCGGCGCCTGGGCCACGGCCTCCCCACCTGCCTCGGCCCTCCCTGAGCGCCCGCGCCCCCAGGCGGACACCGCGGCCGCGAGCTGGGAGCACAGTCCTGGGGATGTGGCAGCCCCGGGGCAGCTCAGCTGAGCGTGGGGCTGTGACTAGAGGCAGAAGCGAGCCAGGGTGGAGTCTTCCTCCAGTTGGGTTTCTTTCTTTGAGAGGAGCTGGGCTCTCAGCTGCTGGCTCTCGTGCACAGGCCCAGAACAACCTGATCTGGAACATCAAGGACGAGCTAAAGAAAGCGTGTTCGACGAATGACCTGAAAGAGCTGCTCATCTTCAACAAGCAACAAGTGCCCTCCGGGGAGTCTGCGGTGAGCTGCCTTTGTGTTACGGGCGCCGCGAGCCGAGCAGCCGGGCCGTGCGCGGTGACTGTCCCGGTGGAGTGTGGGAGGCCCTCCGGGTGAACACGTGCTGGTATTAATCGGGAGTGAAATTCTATAGTCGTGTTGCATGGTCATCGCCATCGAGGTTGCCGCTTGTGGGGGCAGGAAGGGGCAGGCGCTCACAGACCGAGGTGGGCTGCACATCTGCCTCGTGTGTCCATGCCACAAACTTTGGCCCGAGGAGCCCTCTCTGCTGCCGCCTTCTCACAGACTCCCCGAGGGCTGCGAGGGCTGTGAGGGCTGTCTCCCCTGCAGGCCCTGCCCTGCCGTCCCTCTGGTGCAGAAACAGTGGATGTTCTGGGTTCTCCCTTTATTTCTAAGTCACCGAGGGAAAGGGGAGCTGCAGAAACCCTCATGCGTGGAAGTAAGGTCTCATAAAGCACAAAAATGCAAGCTCCAACTGTAAACCACCTTCTCCGGGGAATGTTGGGAACCTCAGGGCAGTCCCTCCCTTCTTTTTTAGCGAGTGGAGTCGGTGCAGACTCTTGGTAAATGTCCTCTCCTGTAGCTGCTCCTTTCCTCCTTGACTTGCTTCTCTTCTTCACTGGCTTCAGATCTTGGACCGAGTGGCCGACGGCATGGTGTTCGGTGCCCTCCTTCCCTGTGAGGAATGCTCAGGCCAGCTGGTCTTCAAGAGCGATGCCTATTACTGTACCGGGGATGTCACTGCCTGGACCAAGTGTATGGTCAAGACACAGACGCCCAACCGGAAGGAGTGGGTGACCCCAAAGGTAAGTGGGGGTGTGGATCCTGGGATATATTTGCAGAAAAACCTGGTCCCATCTTCTGGGCTTGTCCACACTCCAGGTCACCACGACTGCAGAGCAGTTTCTCAGACCTCTTTACATTGGGGCCATCCTCATAATCAGATTATAGAACTATGTCCTTGGTTCTGTACATTTGCAAACTACACAAATGTAGTACCAAAGCACTTCCAGCTGGAGCACAGGTTTGTCCAACTGGTGTAAAATCTTCCTGCTTGCAAAGACCGTGAGTTACTTTTATTTCTGTTTATCAAGTGCCTACCCTTTGCCAGGCACTGTTCTGGGCACAAGGGACACGGTGGTGAACAAATGGTAATTCCTGCCTTTATGATGGGAGAGTGTTTCTCAGTGCAAGACATTTCCTTGCCTTGGTGCTAGACGGGGAGTTGTGTCCAGAGTTCACGTCTCCTGTTGATCTCTCTCTCTCTCTTGAATTCTCAGAATGTAAAAAACCTCAGTTGGGGGACCTTGTTTGGAGCCGCGCTGTTGGGGGAGCCAGCAGTGTCTTGGGGGGCTGGCTGCTGGATGGACTCCCCCATGCCCTCAGACTTGGTGCAAGCTGACGCCCCACCACCTGGGGCTGTCGTGGGCTCCCTGGGCTTGGGATTTGATGTCCGTCAAGTTCCCTCACCGCCCGTGTCTTCTCCCCGGGTGGTTGAGCATTTGGACCACTGGCACATAGTAAGCGCTCCAGAATTGTTGCTTGTGGGCCCTGGTGGCACTATCACCTCAGCATCCAGAGCTGAGCTCCACTTTCCCACTTGCCCCTTCCACTCATTCTTTTCTTGCCTTCCCTGTTCACTACCATAATTACTGTATACGTATCTCTGTACTTTTACTTGCTCGGTTGCTCTACAAGCCTGACCTTGTCCTTTCCCCACCCTTAAAACCTTACAGTGAGGGCTTCCTGGTGGCGCAGTGGTTGAGAATCTGCCTGCTAATGCAGGGGACACGGGTTCGAGCCCTGGTCCGGGAAGATCCCACATGCCGCAGAGCGGCTGGGCCCGTGAGCCACAGCTACTGGGCCTGCGCGTCTGGAGCCTGTGCTCCGCAACAAGAGAGGCCGCGACAGTGAGAGGCCCGCGCACCGCGATGAAGAGTGGCCCCCGCTCGCCACAACTAGAGAAAGCCCTCGCGCAGAAACGAGGACCCAACACAGCACACAGACCCAAAATAAATAAATTAATTAATAAACCCCTCCCCCCCCCCAAAAAAAAAAAAAACCTTACAGTGATTCCCCATTTCTTCTAGAAATATTTTCCCAGTTTTTCTGAGAATGCCATTGTTACAGGCCTGTTTCTGGTATTTGTATCCCTTTTAATAGGTTAGGAAAAAAGTAAGATCGTGATGTGCACTATTTAGTATTTTATATGTCAGTTGCACTGCATCTATGTATATTTTTAAAGGGTTATTTTAAAACGGTACCTACAGGTGCAAGACATTTTGTCAGGTGGACAGTGCTTGCTGCTCATGCAAGTTCATGGATTTACAGACCATGGGTAGGGACTGTGCTGCCCCCAGGGTTTGGATCACAGAATCACAGTCATCTCCTTAGCTTGAACTCCCCTCCCCCAAAGCCCTCCATGATCTGGCTCCAGCTACCTTCTGCAGCCCCTCTTTCTGCCACCTTTTTTCTCACATACCACTCACACCAGCCCTACACACTCTCTCTCTCTGTCTCTCTCCCTCCCTCCCCCTCCCCCTCCCCTGACTTGGCAGGTCACTGCCTCCTAGGAGCCCTCCCAGCATTCCCAGTATTGCATCACTTCAGCACGCCTCTGGTTTAGAAGCTAGCTCCTATGTAGAAGTTGCCTTTGTATACCTGACTGTCGGTCAAGGCTGAGCTTCTTAAAGGCAGAAACTCATTCTAAACTCACTGTGATGTGTGGCACTGTGTTAGATGCCCAGCATATGTTTTATCCACCAGGCAGTCGTTGACCATGGGTCTAGCAGGGAAGGGCTGTTTCTTGATGGGAAGAAGACTTAGGAGGGTAGGGACCTGGTCCCTGAGCCTGGTGTATGTGATGTTTAGTGAGTGACCACTTAGAGCACAGCCCGTTGTGAATCGCCTGGAATGCCGGTGGACCGTGCTGGTTGCAGAGTTAATACTGAACACTGACTGTTGATGGGCTCCCTGCATTCACGGTCCCTTCTTCTAGGAAGGGAAGGGAATTGCCCTGATTTCCTCTCGGGTCGTAATCGCTCTCCCGTGCTCTGGGGAGTCTGGGGCGGCTTTTGGTCACGGAATGGACATATGACCCCAGGAAGAGGCCTCTTCATTCTTCAACTCCAGAATGAGGCCTGGGGGTTGTAATCAGGTTCCAGCAGTGGTTCCCTGACCAGATTATCAACTGGGTCTTTTTGTTTGTTTTGTTTTTGTTTTTTTAAGGAAAATAGTTTTTCTCTTCAAGCGTCACAGTACCAGCTGTATTATAAACGTAGAAGCGCTGCAAATAAGCACCGTGTCAGCAGTAATACTGTATTTCATACTAAAAGCCTCGAATTTTCCTATTTTTTGTTATTCTTTATCGTAAGAAGAAAAAGATTCTTAAGTTCTTTTCTCTATCAGGTGGTTATTTCAAGGGAGAACTGGTTTCTTAACTAAGACTTACACTCTTTAGGAATTCCGAGAAATCTCTTACCTCAAGAAATTGAAGATCCGAAAGCAGGACCGTATATTCCCCCCAGAGACCAGCACCCCGCTGGCGGCAGCACCCCTGCCCTCTGCAGCCTCAGCGCCAGCCACTGTGAACTCCGCTCCCCCAGGTGCAGCTCCGGGCCAGACTCGGGGGAGGGTGGGGGGACTGGGGCCCTGAGCCTAGGGTGGAGAGGGCGTCCTTCTGGGTTCTTTGCTGGCTGATCCTGGGGGGAAGCTCTGCCCTTGTTCTCCCCATCCCACCCCCAGCAGGAGGAGGTAGGTTGGGGAGGGGGCTTCTGAGAAAGGCCAGGGAGACAGTTACCTGCAAGGGGCATTCAGACTCTCCTGCCTGACTGCGCTACGCTACAGAGCAGCATTCCAGGGCTCAGCTTTGTGCTTCCGGGCAGCCCTGCCCCCACCAGTCATCCTGAGCCTGATGTGATGCTGGGTCTCTGTCTCCTGCAGAGACTTGCCGTACTTGTTGTGATCAGTGTCAGCGAGAAGTACTCCACACCAACAGAGACAGTGAGATGAGTCTGTGTTTTTGTGGCAGAAGATATTGCTGTCTTTGTTTACTCAGGGACATGTGGCGTAGTCTAATGGCTATGGCCACCGTGTGCTGGGTGGAGGATGAGGATTCTTCCGTCGACGTGAGCCCAGCAGTGAGCCCTCCCCATCCTCTGGGGAGGGGGCGTGTGGGTGGTCATTCTCGAGTTCAACCTGCTGCTTGCAGCCTGGGTCCAAGAGCAGGTGTGGTGGGCCAGGCGGGGTCGACGTCTGGGCCCTGCCCTGAGGGTCCCTTCTGCTTTCCCCTCACTTGCAGTTCACAGCTAAGTGATTCCATTCCCTGCGGAGACCTCGGCCAACTTTCAGTTAAACCCTACGGCTATCCCTGGTTGTTCTCCCTCACAGAGACAGCTTAAAGGACTCCTCCCCACAGCATCTCTTGTGGAAATGTGTAATCAGCTCTGTATGTTCCCGTTTGCAACAAACAGAAGGCACACGCCTGACCCAGGTCTTTCTGGCCGGGGTCAGTGCTAAGTACCTAAAATGCCAGGGTTCTTGGTGCCTGAATCAGTTCTCTCAGCTCAGTGTGGTCATGCTGACCAAAGCTCTCAGTGACTGCCGTGGACAAGGCTAGTTTTAAAATTTTTTTTTTTTTTAATTTTTTTTTGGCCACGCCACACGGCATGCAGGGTCTTAGCTCTCCAACCAGGGATCGAACCCATGCCCCCTGCAGTGGAAGCGTGGAGCCCTAACCACTGGACTGCCAGGGAATTCCCCAAGGCTAGTTTTTTTAATGGGGTTGATTAATAAGCATCCTGTGAGAACTGTAGTTTGCTTTTAGGCATGGGGTGGGAACAGAATAACAGAAGGAATCGGGAGTTCACGTGACCCCGGCGTCCCACCCTCTGGCCGGCCTCCTGGTCCTTCCTCGTCTGTCTGTGGAGCAGACCCAGGGCGCCCCCGGCCACCTCTGCTCGAGGCCTGCTGTGGAGCAGTGTCAGTGCGCGGTTTCTCCCTGGCCGGTCCTTTCTGTGCTGAGGACTGCGTACAGGTTGCTGTCCTGTCCTCTGTTTTCCTGCTACTCTTACTCTTTTCTTTTGTTTACGTAGACTTCTCCTCAAGGAGATCCCTTTCTCCCTGATCAGAGAGGGTGCTGAGGCCGTTCGGGGGCCTCGCAGCCGGTCTGACTTTCCCCTGGGAGCTGCTGCCTGGTCTCCTGCTCCCACCCTCCACCCCGGGCAGCAGCCCTGCCTGGTGACCCTTTTCTCCCATCCCAGACAAGCCGTTATCCAACATGAAGATCCTGACTCTTGGGAAGCTCTCCCGGAACAAGGATGAAGTGAAGGCCACAATCGAGAAACTCGGGGGGAAGTTGACAGGGACCGTCAACAAGGCCTCCCTGTGCATCAGTACCAAAAGTGAGTTCAGTCTGCCTGTGAACCAGAGGGATCCCTGTCTCCCGTGGTGGTGTTGAGAATTAAACGAGGTGAAGTGCCGAGCACAGCGTCTGACACACAGAGAGACCCCAAAAATGTGTCTCTTACCATCGCTGGCATTGTTCAGGTCCTCTGGAAAGGGGTGTGGGCACTTGTACTTGGCACTGCTGCTCCGTGCTGTGGTCTATATTCATGTACTGAAAACTCCCAAGTAAAGACTGTAACAGCCCACTCTTCTCACCTTGTTCACAAGATGTTGGTAGGTTTGCCTCCAGGCAAAAAGTTCACGGCTTAAGCAAGTTTGGAAAATGCAGAGTTAAACGAAGGTGAACAGGTTTCTTTGCAGGCTTAATATGCCGACGACCATTGTGAGTCTCCAAGACCAGAAAACAGTACACCGCTCTTACCATAGGAATCTGACCTCCTTTCTCTATGTAATACCTGTTAACATCTCGTTCTGTAGAAGGGTTTGGAGAAAGCAGCTCCTGCTCATCACACCTTAGAAAAGGGGGATGTTGCTGGTGAGAGATGATTGTTGAAATGAACCAAGGCCCCAAGCACTAGATTTTTTTTTTTTTTTTTTTTTTTTGGAA
>NW_006791024.1:132419-155040 GCF_000442215.2 Lipotes vexillifer | reverse complement strand
CTCACTGCTGTGGCCTCTCCCGTTGCGGAGCACAGGCTCCGGACGCGCAGGCTCAGCGGCCACGGCTCACGTGCCCAGCCGCTCCGCGGCACGTGGGATCTTCCCGGACCGGGGCACAAACCCGCGTCCCCTGCATCGGCAGGCGGACTCCCAACCACCGCGCCACCAGGGAAGCCCCAAGCACTAGATTTTGAAGGAGAGGAGAGCTGTGGGTGACGAGGGTTGGGAAATACCCAGCAAGTAATAACTGTGTAGTGATTTGAGATTTCCAAGTTCCTTCCCTCCGATTTGAACAGAGGAGGTCGACAAGATGAATAAAAAGATGGAGGAAGTAAAAGAAGCTAACGTCCGCGTCGTGTCTGAGGATTTCCTCCAGGACATCTCCGCCTCGACCAAGAGCCTTCAGGAGTTGCTCTCAACCCACCTCTTGTCCCCCTGGGGGGCCGAGGTGAAGGCAGAGCGTGTGGAAGCCGTGGCCCCAAAGGGGAAGTCGGGGGCTGTGCTCTCCAAGAAGAGCAAGGGCCCCGTCAAGGAGGAAGGTGAGGCCCCGAGCTGCCCCGCCCTGCCGTGGCCCCACCCTGCCGGGGGCCGTGGCCTCTGCCAGGCTGGCCAGGTCCGCCTGTGCACAGCCTCTCCCTTTGCGCCCGAATGGTCTTTTGAACGCTGCCCACACCAGTTTTCTCATTCGTTTTCCCTGGGCGCAGGATGGTGCGAGGCAGCACACAGATGCCATGTTGACATCTGACACAGGTGAAGGTGACCCACTCGCCCTGCCTGCCACCTTCCCCTTACTTTTTATTTATTTTTAATTTAATGTTTGCACTTCTCTATCCCCTTCCAAGGTACCAACAAATCTGAAAAGAGAATGAAATTAACTCTTAAAGGAGGAGCAGCTGTCGACCCTGATTCTGGTAAGGGAACGGGAGTGAGCAGAGTGAGCTGTGGGCATCCCGTTGATGAGGGAAACCATGTGGGACAGGGCTGAGCCTCGCCCTCCGGCCTCAAGGCTCCCCGGTCCTGAGAACGCACACGTCTTATGGGGAGCCTGCAGACCCCCTTCTCCCTGTGGGACTCATCACAGGAGCTCTGTCCGTGGCAGGTCTGGAACACAGCGCACACGTCCTGGAGAAAGGCGGGAAGGTCTTCAGTGCCACCCTCGGCCTGGTGGACATCGTTAAAGGGACCAACTCCTATTACAAGCTGCAGCTCCTGGAGGATGACAAAGAGAGCAGGTGCGCCAAGGGCGGGAGTGTCCAGCAGAGCTGTGCTCCTGAGAGGCTCTCAGTGCTCCTGGGGAGCCAGCCACCTCATGAAGAGCATGGGTGTGTCGTGAGGCCTGCAGTGATGGAGGGAAGAGGCCCTCGCCCCCAGACAGCCTTTGTGTCCTCACTCATCAGTGTTACCTCGGGCTCCCCAGTTACTAAAGGCGTTTGGGTTTGCATCTGTTTTATTTTGAGCATAGTGGAGGCAGGTAAGAGCCAGTTCTGGGGTGCTGAGGGGCTGGGCTGGCTTGGCCATGTACACTTTTCTAGTACGGGCAGTTCTCTGCCAAGTCGATGGGCCCTCATTGCAGCCAGCACAGAACAGGAGCTGCATGTAAGTGGGGAAGGTGTGTTAAGTTCTAAGGGGGTGGGGGGAGCACTTTCGTATATTAAACTGACCTTTCCTTTTTAGCAAATGAAAACAGTTTACACACTGGAACTCCAGGAGATCCAAAAAGCTTTCCTCGTTGAAAGGCAAACCCCTGTGAGAGTGGCAGCCCCTGGGAGATACAGTCAGCGCCCGGTGCATCTTGGCCAGCCGCAGGTTGTAGGCACTGGCAGGCTCAGGCTCTTCACATCTCACTAAACCTTTCATTGAAAATGTGAATGTCAGAAGTGACCCTTAAAAGAGCACACAATATCTGTGTGGCTACTAAAAATTTCTGAAGAAATAAAATCCTGCGTCATTTACTTTACTACCTACTCTTGCTGGAGATTAGAAGGTCAAAGTAGGGTATATTGCTTGTAAAACATACCTTGCAAAAGCTAGATGTGTATTGGAGTGCAGGAGAAGGGATAGGGTTTTTGTGGAAATGTGCTGAGTGCCAGAGTGTGTTAAACAACAGGCAAATGAGAACAGAATTGTCCACCTCCAGCAAGCAAATTCTAATCGTGATTTTGGACATGGGCGTTATTCTGATGGCCTAGATTTATTGGTTTTTAGAGGGAAAGGACAGTGTGGGCTGTTAGAGTCAGGAGGTTTTTTTCAGGATAGGTCAGCATGGTGTCTTCCAAACATTTCCAGAGGGAAATAACCCAGCAGAGAATGAATTTGTATTTCTCTGGGCAGTAGCCCAGAAAACCAGCAGGAAGCCCCAAATCTTCTTTGAAATCTCTGGTTTTATTTTTAAAATGCATCCAAATCTTTCTGGGTTTCCAATATATCTGTTTATTGTGATGTAAAATTTAACCTACGCATGATTTCCACTAAAAAAAAATGAACTCGCCCAAAGCTAGGCAGCACAGCCCGCAGGGTACCCAAGACTTGGCCCTAGGTTGAGATAGACACTGAAGATGCTGGCCTGGGTCTGTAGGTGGCTGACCCTGCAGGCCAGTGGCCCGCCCCCTCCCATTTCATCACATCTCGGCCTCTGATCTGAGCCAAAGGTTCTTCATTATTTTTAATACACGCCGTTGATGGTTGCATCACCTCGAACGCATGACTTGCAAGTGTTGCTCGCCGTGTTTCTTTGGGGAGAAGAACTGGATATTCTTGTGTAAAGTTCTGCAGGCCTCAGGATTTACTCCTCGAGTTTGGCTGCCAGATCCAAGGTTAACCTGTTCTTTGGTACTTTTTAGAGCCCATTTGCCAATATGGTTTGGAAGCGCATTTTTAAATTACTCTAAACTTACAACGCTCAGTTTAATAAAAGTAAAATAAAGGTCCTTCACTGTAATACCAGTTCCTTTTGTCCCTCTTTGTCAGTCACCATGCTTTTGGGGTGTTTGCAGTTGTTTCTCCCGGGAGGGGAATGGCAGGGAGGGGAAGCGCATCCTGAAATGCAGCAGGCTGACCCGTGAGCTTGTATCTGATGTTCCTTCTCTCCTCCCACAGGTACTGGATATTCAGGTCCTGGGGCCGCGTGGGCACGGTAATTGGTAGTAACAAGCTGGAGCAGATGCCATCCAAGGAGGATGCCATTGAGCATTTTACGAAATTATATGAAGAGAAAACCGGGAATGCCTGGCACTCCAAAAACTTCACAAAATACCCCAAAAAGTTCTACCCTCTGGAGATTGACTATGGCCAGGTAATCACGTAATGCTCTTACACCTTCTAGTTCTGATAAAAGGAAGGGACACTGTTCTTTTAAACACATGCCGTGGATCAGATGGCATCATTGGTGAATCCTATCAAATGTTTAAAGAATTAATACTGGTCCTTCATAAACTTTTCCAAAAGAGAGAAGAGGAGGGAACACTCTTCAACTCATTATGTGAGACCAGTATTATCCCGATACCAAAGACGAACAAAGACATCACGAGAAAACTCCAGTCCGATATCCTTATAAATGTAGATGCAAAATCCTCAACAAAATACTAACAAACTGAGTCTGGCAGCACTTGAGGATTCATGCACCATGACTGAGTGGGATTTATCCCAGCAGTGCAAGGTTGCTTCAACATGCAAGTCAAGTCAATGTAATATAACGTGAATAGAATAAAGGACAGAAGCCACATAGTCATCCTGATAAACATAGAAAAAGCATTTCATAAAATCCAGCACCCTTTCATGAATAGAATCTACACCATGAAATATGAGATGGCGCTTAGATGAGAACAGGCAGTTTGAGCATTTTTAAGACTGTCAAGGAGGAACAGTCTTTGACGTTGCTCCCTAAACACAACAGGGAGTAATTCACAGATTCCAGGTGAGGTTTCTTATCTCAAGCTATGTCGAATCATAGATCACGTGACTTGCTTTATCATCATCAAGATAGAATTATAGTGACTTGACGTGCTCCAGTAGGCCCCAGTTTTTAGTCCCAAATTATTTCCTAATAATTTCCCATTATTTATATTTGTTGCTTGACCATCTGCCTATATATTACCAGACAGCGTTCCGTTGTCTCTTGGCTGATAGTTTGGTGGCCATTGGTTTTTCACAAAATGCTTACCATGTTTTTATTTTATTTTATTTTATTTATTTTTAGTTTTGGCTGTGTTGGGTCTTCGTTGCTGCGTGTGGGCTTTCTCTAGCTGCAGCGAGCGGGGGCTACTCTTCGTTGCGGTGGGCGGGCTTCTCGTTGCGGTGGCTTCTCTGTTGCGGTGCACGGGCTTCAGTAGTTGCAGCACGTGGGCTTCGGTAGTTGTGGCTCGCGGGCTCTAGAGCGCAGGCTTAGTGGTTGTGGCCCACGGGCTTAGTTGGTCCGCAGCCCATGGGATCTTCCCGGACTAGGGATCAAACCCGTGTCCCCTGCATTGGCAGGCAGATTCTTAACCACTGTGCCACCAGGGAAGTCCCACCTTGTTTTTATATGAAAACTTAACTGCTTTTATAATGGGGAGTGGTGCATGCTTATATTGCAGAAAGAAAGAGATTTGTAGATGTCACAGCTTTAATTCCAAATTTTTGAGGCCTAACATGTCTTAAAGGGGGAATTCTCTATTATAGAGAGTGTCATGAGCTCTACCATTAAAAATAGAAATTAGCTGTTGTATAATGTTGAGGTGGAGAACTTGGGAGTTTAGAGTTGCACAGACTTGGTCTAACTCAGCAGTGCCCCTTAGTGAGTTTATTTTTCCCATTTCAAAAATATATGCAGTTGAGCAACACAGGTTTGAACTGCATGGGTCCACTTACATGTGGAATTTTTTTCATTAGTAAATACTACAGTTCCACACAATCCATGGTTGGTTGGATCCACGGATGCAGCACTGAGGATAGGGAGAAACCAGGAATATGGAGGACCAACTCTGTTATTCTCGGATTTTCAACTGCACAGAAGGTTAATGCCCTTAGTCCCTGAGTTGCTCAAGGGTCAACTGTATTTGGTTTAGAAAATTTTGAGAACGACAGAGGCACAAAGAATTAAAATCATGGTGTATGTCTTTATATACTTCTTTCACTTCACAGCTACTTGTCCCCACTGTAACACTGGAGTCCCTCCTTACATACTGTGTTGCCACCACCAGCTTTTGGCCTTACTGTTCTAGGAGCATTTCCCCATGCCTTCTAGAGCAATGCTGTCCAACAGAGAGAGAGAGGCAGCCACTTAGGCAATTTTAAATATTTTAGTAGCTACATTTTAAAAAGCAAAATGAAACAGTGAAATTAATACTAGTTATGTATTTAACCCAGAATATCCAAAATATTATCATTTTGATATATTAATATCATTGAGATATTTTTACCTTTTTTTTTTAACTGAATATTTGATAGCTGGTGTATTTTTAGCTCTTACAACACAGCTCAATTCAGAGTGGCCACATGTCAAAACCAGTGACTACTGTATTAAACTGCACTGAACTAGAGCATCATTTCTTAAGTCTGTATAGAATTCCATCCTGTGGGTGGCCATTATTTGTGATTTACCAAACAACACCCTCCCATGCCCCAATTAGATATTTAGATTATTTCCAGGTATTTGCTATAATGATGCTGATATACTTACCTCTGTGCTTGTTATCATTAGAGATCGAGTTACCAGGTCACAGAGTATACGTATTTAAATAAGGCTTTTTAACATACTAATAGTTTGCCTTCAGTGAAGTTACAGCTACAGCAGGGGTCCCCAATCCCTGGGCCACGGACCAGTACCTGCGAGTAACCCGGGCCGCACAGCAGGAGGTGAGGGGCAGGCGAGCGAGCCAAGCTTCATCTCTATTTACACGCGCTCCCCATCGCTCCCGTTACCGCCTGAGCTCCGCCCCCGTCTGATCAGCGACGGCGTTAGATTCTCATAGGAGTGGGAGCCCTACTGTGAACTGTGTGCGCAAGGGATCTAGGTGGCGCGCTCCTTATGAGAATCTAATGCCCGATGATCCGAGGTGGAGCTGAGGCGGTGATGCCAGCGCTGGGGAGCGGCTGCAAATACAGATCATCAGCAGAGAGGTTTGACTGCACAGAGACCATAATAAATCAATTGCTTGCAGACTCATATCAAAACCCTATCAGTGAGTGGCAAGTGAAATCAGGCTGGGGGCTCCCACTGATTCTGCATTATGGTGAGTTGTGTAGTTATTTCATTATATATTACAGTGTACTAAAAATAGAAATAAAGTGCACAATAAATGTAATGCACCTGAATCATCCTGAAACCATCCCCCCACCCCCAGTCCGAGGAAAAATTGTCTTCCACAAAACCGGTGCCAAAAAGATTGGGGACCACTGAGCTAGAGGATAAGAATGCATCTAAGACTTGTGTTTCAGCATTAAGAGTAGATGTATTGTGCCCCTGACAGCAGCAGCCCTGAACACTAGCACACAGGTTCCTCTCTGCAGCTTTGTTAAGCCAAGCAGATTCCAGGCTCAAGGCCCAATGCCAGTTACCTTCATTCAAAACAAATACCAAACACAGTTAGTTGTATGGTCATAATCCCTGCCCTTGTGGGTTCAAACGTGAGAAGGGTTAAGGCATTTTCAGAATAGCCGGGTCTTGGCTCAGCCTAGATTCCCCGGATGGCAGGGGTAAAGTCCTGTGCTAGTAGAATATTAGGAAGAGCAATCCTAGGGAACAGGGGTGAGGGGTGCAGACTTGGGAGGGTTGATGCTGGGATGCGCTTTAGCTGCCTGGCTGGAAGTCGGCTGTTAGCTTGGTCCTCTGGCACTATAGAGAAGGCTGTGTGGATTCAGTCTTGGGGGAGGCAGGGCAAGAGAAGAAAGGAGACAAGATTTGTCCATCAGTCCAGTGTCCCCTGGGTCCAAGGATCACCCTCATAGCTGCCCAGCACTTCCAGGTTGGGCATGAGTGGGCCCGGGCAGGTTCCCAGACACAGGGCACCAGCAACGCCGGCATGGGAGGCCGTGAGGGAGGAGCTGAGGGCATGAGGGGAGTGTGGGTGCCTGCGGATCTGCCTGTACAGAGCTGGATGCTTCAGTGGCGTCTGGAATAAGAATCTGGAGCAGCCAAGAGGACTTGGAGGGGTGCACAGCAAGTATCTGGTCCTGTACACATTCATACATGCTTCTCCTGGCAACTAATGCCAAGCCTTTTTGATTAACACTCAGCTTTTTTTTTTGGCTGGTGGCGCTCCATCCTGTGTCCTTTCTCTGCCAAACACCACCACCACTTTGCTTAGGTTGTTTAATTGTGTCCCTTCCTGATTTTCTTTTTTCCCTAAAGGATGAAGAGGCAGTAAAGAAGCTGACGGTAAACCCTGGCACCAAGTCCAAGCTCCCCAAGCCAGTGCAGGACCTCATTAAGATGATCTTTGATGTGGAAAGTATGAAGAAAGCCATGGTGGAGTATGAGGTTACTGCACTTTTGTTTTATTTGTGAGCGTTTGCTGGTGTTGATGATTTGAGTGCCGAGTTGGCAACGAGTTTGGTGGCTGGTCTTCAGCCTGAGACATGCAGGAACTCTGAGGCCTGGGGTGCTTGCTCTTTTGCAGAGGATCGTTGGCCTGCTGTGAAATAGATGGTGTGTTGTGCCCTGGGTCCCTGGACCCACTTGCACTTTTCCCCTCGTTGCCATGATGGAGTGTGGGCATGGTCTTTCGTGGCCCAACCAAACGGGCCACGTGGAGCTGTCATGGGAAGTCCAAGACAGCCCACTTACAGTAAAAGAACTGCTGTAACCAGCATTGACAGAAATGCAGAGAGCTTCTGACACTTGCTTCATCAGATAAAATTCATACCAGCTGTTTTTAAGGAGAGATTGGGCTGGGTGGGATGGGGGTGATGGTATTTGTTTTTGTCCAGGAAAAGTGGCGGGGACCCTGGCCAAGGCCAGGCGTTTTCAGTTTGTTTCCCTGGGGAATGAGTGCAGAAGGGCCCCTTGTTCTTGCTGCCTCTGGCACCAGGGCTCTTGAGTGCTGACCCAAGGGGCATTCCCACAGAGGTGGTCCAGGCGCTGCTGGTATCTCGCTGGCAAACAGACTCTCCCCTCTTCTCCAGCCACCGAGCCCAGAAGCTTCATGCTGCTCTGAAAAACAAGCAAGGACCAGCAGAGAGAGCAAGAGTTGCAGATCGGCCTTGGTCTTTACACCCCTTCGCCGGCTTGCTCCCTCCCTGCTTCTTCCCAGGGCCTTCCTGGAGGCTCGGGGCAGCCTTGGAGGGGGGCGGGACGAATCTGAGTGCTATAAACCACTGGCAGCCTCTCTTCCTCAGCCCGGTATCTCCCTGTCTGGAGCTCAGCCTGGCAGGACTGCTCAGGCTCCACTGTTGTTAGAAAACTGAGTGTTGGGTCACCTCCTAGGAAACCCCTAATGGGTTTGAAGATAGCCAGGGCTTGTGCGGATGTCTTGTTCAAACAGATAAACAACCTGACTTCTGTCTGGGAGGTCTGACTAGTTTGAACAGCTTGTGGGTGGGCTCACCAGGAATGCTGGCGGAGAGATGTGCGGAGGTGGGGAGGAGGGCAAGAGGCAACTTCATTTCATTAACGTTTCAAAAGAAATGTCCCACGTATCATTTCCGGCTTCCTGTGCTCTGGCTTATCTGTGATTCATAGAATTTCTCAACTGTGGTCAGACCCAGTCTCTTTCTGTGAAAAGTACATTTCTTTTTTTTTAGCTTGTTTTACACTCAAGACAGGGAACTAGTTGATTAGCAGGAAGCAGAGGGCCAGGGGCCTGCTGCTGGAAGGCAGCCTGTGTTGAGAATGTGGAGAGTGGGGCGCCCGCTCCCAGCCTGATGGGCTCTACGTGGGATTGGGTGGCCAGGTAGATGAGTAAACATGGTGCCCAGGGGAACTGAGCGCTCCCTGTAAGGCGGGTGAGTCCTGAGCCCAGAGCAGAGTCCCAGCTGAGGTCTGGAGGGTGTGTGCTGTATCCAGGGTCCTGGCTACAGCTCTCGAAGCCTCCCTCTGGCTGCAGCTGTGGCTCTCAGTGCCCTGACCCCATGGCATCGCTCCCACTTTTCACTTTCTCCCTAAGCGCAGCTGCTGTGGAGCCCCTGCCCCCAGCCCACAGTCAGGAGGGGAGGCAGCTTGTGTTGGTTGAGCCCTCTTCCTGTTCTTGTGGCCTTTGTGTGTGTGTTGAGCGTGTCGGTTAGAGAGACCAGGTCTTTTTTTAAATAAACACCGAAATGATACAGCTCAGGGAAGTCGCTCCCCTCAGAGCCTGTGCTCTCACTCTGGTCACGCCGCCCTTGGTCAGACCATCTTCCGGAGTTCCTTCTTTAGAATTGCTTTAGAGCCAACTCAGTCCATGCTAAGGTCACTCTGTTCTTTTATTTTACTGTGGTCTTGGCTCAGAACACATTATCCACCTCCTTCCCCGGACTGAGCGCCAACTATTTAACTCTTCCCAGAAACCAGCTCTCCCCTGGGGATGGACAGTACTGAGGGTACAGAGACGCTGATGTGCCATAGCTTGTCATCATTAGACGCTGTCACCACTGGCCCCTGATCGGTACCTGATGGGCTGTGAGCACTTTCACATCCTGTTTCATTTAATCGGCGTAGTGGTCTCATCTCTCAAGTGCTTATCCAGCTCAGTCTTTGTTCCAGGCCCTGCAGGTGCTAGAGATGTCAAGACGGGCAAGGTGCAGTGCTGGGGCCGGCAGCTCAGAGGGTCCACTGGGAACAGCCGTGGAGACAGTGGCTCAGGTTTCAGGGTGAGGGGCCCCGTGCGGCACTGAGGCGGGAGAGGGGCCGAGGCAGCGTTCGGGCAGGTCGCTCCCACGGGGAGCGGGTGCCTCGCCCGCTAGCTGGCGACCAGGCCTCGGCCCCCAGAGTTCATGCTTCTGCCGCTGCAGCCAGCTTGCCACCTCCCTGGATGCTGATTCCCAAGGTATTGTGAGCAGCACTGTCGTAGGGACGGATGTTTAACCTTTGGGGTGACTGATTTGAAGGGCACACTGTTGATTTGGTATAAGCATGTATGTTCAGGGGTGTGTCCTCTTAAAAATAATTTTCACCGCTTTATGGTTCTTATTTTCCGGGTGGGAATGGCGTTGGCTCTGAGACCCCAGGGAGGGTGCACCTTCGTCCTCACTTTGGAATTAGATGGGAGTCCTGCTGTCACCTTCTTGCAGAAGCGTGGGGCTGTTTCGGACTGAGTGCAGAGGTGGGCGAGCCCTGCTTGGCTTTTCCCTGCCGTAAATGGCAGTGAGCCAGAATCTTCCCTCACAGACTCCTGTCCCCTGCAGTGGGGGCGAGGCTGCAAAGCCTGTGGAGCTGGGTCACCGGCTGTCCCCGGGAGGACCAGAAAGACTTGTGACTGCTTCTGTAAGGGCCCAGGAGGCCTGGGGTGCCGCTTGGTCTGGCTCTCCCATCATCTCGCCGCACAGTGCTTTCAAAGGGAAAAATACCCCTGTCTCCTCAGATTGACCTTCAGAAGATGCCCTTGGGGAAGCTGAGCAAAAGGCAGATCCAGGCTGCGTACTCCATCCTTAGTGAGGTCCAGCAGGTAAGCGAGGGACCCACCTCTCCTCAGCTGCGCAGGGGGTCTCCTGGCTGGCCTGTCACGGCAGGGGGTGATGGAGAGCACGCAGCAGTACATTTACTCAAGGCTACATGAAACAGGCGTACTGATTCGTGATGATTTAGATGTTTTCAACTCAACAAGTATGACAAGCGCCTGCCACTTGCAAAAAGATGGTCACAGTACTGATGGTTTAGCGGTGTTTTCAGTTATCAGCTATGCAGTAAGCTCCCTGCACACCTAATGAGGAATTTCGTTCTCCTGCCTCATAAAAATGTTCTGATTTTTATTTTGTGTGTCCTTAAGAGAAGCTGAGTTTATTTTGCAGTTACTAGGAAATCATCAAATAGGAAGTTAAGTATTGTCTTTCTTTCATTTATGTTCATTCAACATCAATTTGCTGAGCATCTCCAACGTCCCCCAGTCCCCGGAGCCTGATTTAAGCCTCTGCCCTGAAGGGGCTGGAGGGTTCCACTTGTATTTGGGAGTGGCGTGTGAAAGAAGAAAAGCAAACAGACTGAAGTGGGACCAGGGAGGTGGGCTCTGGCTGGTGCTGGAGAGGAGGCCCTGAAATGTAGCACTTAAATCTGGTTACAGCCGGTCCTGAGCAGTGACCCCTTTCCTTGTTATCCACTGCCTGAGACCTGGAAGGCTTTCCTCAGCCCAGGCTCTTTCCTGTTCCAGAATGTTCAGGCGGAGGGCCTGGGGTGGTGTCCTTTGCCCATAGCACAGAGCAAACTGCAGCACAGGCAGAGGTTTAGGATGTGGATAAGCCCGTGTCACAGTGAGAAGCAGACTTGGAGCTTCGTGCCTGCAGGGTGCCAAGTCATTGCCCCTCTACCATCCTGTAGGCCCCTAGGGTGTCTGCCAAGTATGCAGTGACTCGTCCAGCTCCTCCATTTCTTTGTGCATTTACTGAGCACCTTCTGCATAGAGCACTAATTGGCATTGCAGCATAGGGAGGGGCTCGCCTTTCTGTGCCTGGCCGTGGCCCTCCGGGGGCACCAAAGACGAATTCCCCACCTTAAAGATGAAGGTCAGTGGCCAAAGGGGCCTGACTGAATTTGGTAGCGGTGGGGGGTTTTCTCCCTTTCAACATTTTATTATGAAATGTTTACAAACATACAAAAAGTTGAAAGCCATGAGCCCACCACCTAGATGCCGCAGGTGACGTTTTGCGGAGTGGTGGAGGTTTATATGTCTGTAACTACACAGCTCTCTGTACAAGTGAAGTTGTGTACGAGAAGCCCCGTGTGTGCCAAGCCGCCCAGTTTGAGGATGAGATCCTGCCACCGCCCAGTTGAGTGACATCCCAGGAAGGAGGTTTCCTGGCCTGTGCGCGCCTCAGGCTGCCTCGGGACTCGGCTGCGGCACCCAGCTTCCAGAGGAGAAAGCCCAGCCAGGTGCTGGGGACTCAGTGCTGCTTCAGTCTGTTCCCTCTGTCCCCTCTCCTAAAGGCAGTGTCCCAGGGCAGCAGCGACTCCCAGATCCTGGATCTCTCAAATCGCTTCTACACCCTGATCCCCCACGACTTCGGGATGAAGAAGCCTCCGCTCCTGAGCAGCTCAGACAGCGTGCAGGTATCACCGAGGCCCAGCAGGGAGCCCCGGGTCCCGGGCTTTGCAGGGCTGGGTGTCGCTCCTGTGCCACTGCCCCTCCATGTCACGATCCCTGAGGGCAGTGGCCAGTGCTGGAGGCCCACCACTGGGCCCTCGTTTTGAAGTGGGGTTTCTACCCGTATTAGGAGCCTGCCCAAGGGTAGAACGGTTGGTTTTTCCTGCCCTTCCTGGACCACGTCAGTCTGGGGAAAAGGAGCCTTAGGAGAGAGGGAGCGTCTTCCTCCCTGCTTTCCCTCCCTGCTCCATAAGGGAGCCAGTGATCAGTCCCCACCTGTCAACCAGTGCGTGCAAGAGGAAAGACCGTTCTTACCATCACCGTGTGGCTTCTGCCTCTTCTCCCAGCCTCCTTAGCATTCCAGAAATCCTTAGGAGTGTTCATCTGTGAACGGATGACGGGCTGTCCCTGAGCAGCTAGGAGGCACCTCTTCACTGTCTGTGTTGGAGGTTACCTGGGTGAGTCTTTCCCTCACCTTGGTCCTTAGCTCAGGGTTTTTCTTGTGTTCCTCCAGGCCAAGGTGGAAATGCTGGACAACCTGCTGGACATCGAGGTGGCCTACAGTCTGCTCAGGGGTGGTTCTGATGACAGCAGCAAGGACCCCATCGATGTCAACTATGAGAAGCTCAGAACTGACATCATGGTAACAGGGCCTACCCTTTGTGAAGCATCCAAACCCTTCATCCCAAGAGCAGTGGTCCCCAAACTTGAATGTGCGTCAGGATCTCCTGGAGAGCTTGTTAGAACAGATTGCTGGGGTCCGAGGATTGACCGTCCTAACAGGTTCCCAGGTGTTGCTGCTTGTGATACTCTGAGAACCTCAGAGCATTTCACTGGTAAAGAAGCACCTTGTTTGCGAGGCAGGCTTCCAAGTCAAGGCCTCAACTGAGTGTAAAGACCTGTTTTTGTGGGGCCTTAAAGTTTTTCCCCTTAATCTAGAGAGGCTCTCTGTTTTTGGAGGTTGTTGAGGTGTGAACTGTGTAGGATCTGTTACTGGTATCCTACTTGAGACGTAGACGTGCCTGATGGCAGCTGTAATAAAACTATGGTGCCTGGGTTCATGTCCTCTGGAGTCGAAGTGGCTCTTCGACTGGTGCACGTAGTCGTTGAACTTGGGTGTGCTGGAGGCTTGGGCAGCAATCACCCTGCCTAGGCCACCCGGAGGAGAAATGTTTGCCTCAGCTCCGAGCTTGCCCTGGCCTTGAGCCCAGTCTCACATCTCTCTTCCTCAGCCCCTGTGTCCTTCCCTGCAGCATTAGTAGGTTCAAGTGCACCAGGAGCTGTTGAGCCTGGTGTCGTGTGTTTACGTGACTGAAAGAGTCTCTGCTCCGTGCTTAGGACAAAGTACAGGTCTGTGGGTGTATGCAGGGTAGGACACCAAACGGCCTGGTTCATCGTGAAGGGGTTGTTTATTTTCTCCATCTATGATTCTGAAGCCGTTTAATTAAGAGGCAATGAGGAAGACCAGAATTCCTGAATTCTCTTAACTTTGGATAAGAGCATGAAAATGTAAGAGAACACATGTTGTATTTCCCATAACACACTCATTTATTTAGGCAGAGATTCCATGACTTGATGGTTATTTGGTGGGTGTTTGCTCTGAGCCACGATGTGCACGGCCCTGAGGATCCAGCAGAGATGGAGCATATTCATCCCCATCGTCAAAAACCCCCGGTAGTCCGTGGGATCCCTGCTGCTTTTCATTGCAAGTCTTGACTGCAGGGTGCCTCCTGGCCCCGGTGTTTTAACTCTTGGTGACCCGGAGTGTTACCTGAGAGCCAGCTCCGTGTTCTAGAGGCTCCCCCTTCCCAGACAGTGAGCCCCGTGTTTCTAGCTTTCCTGATATCCCAAAGCACAGTGTTTTAAGGCAGAAGGAACACTGGGCTCATCCAGATAGGTGATGAAGAAGCCGATGCCTGGGGAGGTGGGGGCACTGGCTTGGCAGCTGCCCCAGAACAAGCGTGGTAGGGCTCGGAACACAGGCTGGCTCTGTCCCGCCCGGGCTCCACGTGGGCCGTTTATTACCTGTGCATCAGCTGAGCCTGTGATTATTCTTCCTGCCTCTGTGCGGCTCTCTTGGGGTCTCCCTTGCTCTAATTTCCAGGCGCCTTCCTTCTAGGTGGTGGACAAAGATTCTGAAGAGGCTGAGATCATTAGGAAGTATGTTAAGAACACTCACGCGACCACACACAACGCCTATGACTTGGAAGTCGTCGATGTAAGGCTCTCTCCTCCCTCCGCCCCCTTTGTGTCCTGCCAGCTCTTCCCTGCTCATTCCTCCGACCTGGGCCTGGGGAGGAAGGAGCAGTTAACTTTGCTTTAAATCACCAGAGGAAGCGACTCAGTTGTTTGTGGAACACAAAAGTTCCTAGTCCTATGGTTTGGGGTTGGCTTTTTATTCTGTTTTTAAAAGACATTTCCTACCGCAAAACCTAGTTTTGCAATCAGAACTGTTATCAGAGATCCAAAATAAAGTGCCTCAAGTGTGCACCTACACGTAGCATTAATTTTAATAGCTAGTCTCTGCTAAATGGGACCTTGAGTAGCAGCGTTGCTCCGTCCCAGCCTGATTGAAACACCTTGCCTACTGCAAAAGGCCTTAAAGTGTTCCAGCTCTGGGAACAGACAGCTGGTCGGTTCTCCTGTGTCTAGTCAGATCTCCAGTTAACCAGAGTGACAAGTGGTTCCTCCTGCCTCTCTCCTTTATACAATGCTCCGACCAGATCTTTAAGATAGAGCGTGAAGGAGAGAGCCAGCGTTACAAGCCGTTTAAGCAGCTGCATAACCGAAGGTTGCTGTGGCACGGGTCCAGGACCACCAACTTCGCTGGGATCCTGTCCCAGGGTCTCCGGATAGCCCCACCTGAAGCACCTGTGGTACGTGCCTGGCCCGGGAGCTGTGGGGAGAGAGGCGGGGGCAGTGCCTGTTTCTGCTGCTGTCTCCACCAGAGCTTTGTGGGTGCTTGCGTGAGAAGTGCACATGCCCCAGTGAATAAGGGGCCTTGTTTAAAGATGTAGGTGTAGCCATGGTTGATAACGTGAATGTTGCCAGATGTCCCTCTCCTGACCCTCACTGTTGAGAGCATAGCCGCACACGTATCAAGCAGAGTTTCTGGAACAAAGGAAGTAAATGTCCAGGCCCTGCTTTGAATGCTAATTGGGTGTGTTGACTGACAGAGAGCAGACTTTGGCCGCAGGCCAGGCTGAGTTCAGACCTGCCTCTCCCACCTCCCAGCGGGGCACCTCCTTGAGCTTCAGCACATGCCTCCGCGAAATGTGCCTATACGAGTAGAGCCTGACCCAGACCTGCGCGATTGCTGTGTCACCTGCTGGGTTGTAGACGTGACCCACCAGGTCAGGGACTTAGGACTAGTCTTGCAAGCCCCTCGTCTTCCAAGCCCCTCGTTTTGTACTTGTAAAACTAGGGGAGCAAAGAGGCTTAATGACCGGACTCACGAGTGCTGTGTGGTAGCAAACGCCCTAACCTCTCTGAACCTCGTTTTCACTTACAAAAAGGAATAAGTATAATAGCCACGTTTACTGGGTGTTCACACGTGCCAGGCGCTGGTCTGAGAAGCTGTTATTAACTCATTTAATTTTCACAGCAGCCCCCTGGGGTGCTTTCCCCCAGTTCAGAGAAGGAAGTGGGGTCCAGAGAGATTAGGTAACTTCCAGCCCCTGGGTACCCGGTAGAGCTGGCATCTGAACAGCCTGCTCTGGATCATGGGCCTCTACCGCCTCCCGGGGGCGCTGTGGGAAGTGGGGACACGCAGTCAGTAGGTGTTGCTGCTACCTTGCCGTGAGAAGGTCTTCAGCTGTCCCTTTTCCATCCCTCCAGACAGGCTACATGTTTGGTAAGGGGATCTATTTCGCCGACATGGTCTCTAAGAGTGCCAACTACTGCCACACATCCCAGGGAGACCCAATAGGCTTAATCCTGTTGGGAGAAGTTGCCCTTGGAAACATGTGAGTAACCCTGGCTTTGGGGCTGGTGGCACTTGATGGGGGTGGATGGGGTGAGCTGTAGGAAGGAGAGCTTCCCTTGGCTGGGGGTTGATCCTGAGAATTCCCCACCATGATTAAGAGGACCCACCAGTTAGGCAGTGGGTGTCAGACGCCAGTGCATGTTAAGCAAACAAGATACAGGAACGCCTCACAAGACCAAGGACAGGAATACAGCCAGGCCTCAGGAACTGGCAGTGTCCATTCTTTCTGTGGGCTGCGAAACAGAGAGGTTGACTTGCACGAAGGATGGTCACCTCATGGCCCCTGTCCCCCTGCTGATGTGTACATTTTCTGTCTGAGACCAACTCAGATTGAACTGGAATCTCAGTCCCAGTTCCAGATTCCCTACAGAGGAAGTCTGATTGGCCCAGCTTCGATTGATTGTCCACCTTGGTCCTATCAACCATAACCCAAAAAGAGCAGGGTTATGTAACAGACCAGGAGGGGTCCCAGGTTCATGAGCTGGACAGAAACCTCCAGAATGGCCAGCCACACCACAGCTCCAAACAGGCCCTTTCCTGAAAGCGGCCCCATGGCAGTGATCATGGGCATAAACCGTTCAAAAGGGGCTGCACCATCAGTTTCTAGAACCAGAGAAGGAGGGAGTTCCTAGCAGGGAAGGTGGACTGGGTTCTCTGAGTGTTTATCTCAGCAGCTCCCGTGGCCTTGCTCTGCTAGTCATACTGTTGGTTTGAGAGCCCAGTGACCTTGGAGGCTTTTCTGAACCTGTCTTCTCTTAAATAGGTATGAACTGAAGCATGCTTCACATATCAGCAAGTTACCCAAGGGCAAGCACAGTGTCAAAGGTAATGTGTTTCAGAAACTTGCTGCTGCAGCCCCAGGCACCCTGGATGGCGCAGGGAGGGGGCTTTCTTTCCCCCAAAGCCACAGTTCCTGTGGCTAGCTGTTACAGGTTCATTAAAAAAAAAAAAAGTCTCTCTGTGCCTGCCACTAGTATCACAAATGCCATAGAAGAGTCCTGGTTGGAGCTCCAGTAACCAGGTGCACTGGCTCTGGGTTTTAACCTGATTCTTAGCTTCAGCATTGAGGGACCTCTGGTGGCATAGTGGTACCTGGAGCTTCTTGGATTGATGCAGCTCGTAGCCCGTGATGATTAGGACCTCCTACTGACTAGTTGAAGGGAGGGCTTTGGGATCCTGCTCGACAGAAAGCGGGCCAGGGGCACTGCTACGCTTCTGAAAATCAGTTAAGGCTGACACCCTGGAACTTGATAATATACCTACAGCTTTATGTCTGGGAGAAGGATGCAGTGTGGGATGGGATTTGTGTGTCTTTTAAGTGAACACATAGATCTCATCTCTCTGGAGCATTTTCAACATCAGTTGCCACAAATCATATCACTTCTGCCTTCTGTTTTGCAGGTTTAGGCAAAACTACCCCTGACCCTTCAGCTAGTATTACTATGGACGGTGTAGAGGTTCCTCTTGGGACCGGGATTTCATCTGGTGTTAACGACACCTGTCTACTGTATAACGAGTATCCTTTTACGAGTGTGCTGTGTGAGCCCAAAGGAATGTTCTGGGGCTGTGGAGTCACTGATACGCAGCCAGTTAACCTGGGGTGGGCTGGCTAGAGACTATCCTGTTGTGTGTCGTTCCCCGCAGTGGTCTCCCCGGTCGTGGTGAGAGACCTGAACACACCCCCCACACCCCCCCACCCCCCCACACCCCGCGGTGAGGGTTTGCAGGGTGTGGCCAGCAGGCCGGCTTAGCGGCAGCAAGCACACTCCGCGTGGAACCGTTTGTACCTTGACACGCTTCCCCTCCAGGTACATTGTTTATGATATTGCTCAGGTCAGTCTGAAGTATCTGCTGAAGCTGAAGTTCAACTTTAAGACCTCCCTCTGGTGAGCTGTGAGGCGTGGCAGCCCAGTGACTGCGGTGTGACTTCGCCTGACGTGCTTTGTACTGACTGACCAGGCAGGAACTTGAGCTGAGTTGCCGAGGGATAGCACCTTCACTAAACCTCCTTAGAAGGGATTTTATATGAACACTAGGTCACATGTTAAATGATTCTCCCAACTTTTCAAATCCCTTGTTTGTGTTGCTGGGGTGGGGCGGGGGGCGGGGCGGGGGTTGCTTTGGGTTTTTCTCCTGCCAGCCATAACCCTGGTAGGTACAGCTAACAATAGAGGAAAAGTTGGGGAGGGTTTTTCTGTGTGTCTAGACTAGTCCAATGAAAGAACCTTGCAAGCCACGTTAGAACGTCTGCCTTACTGGTTTCCCCAGGGAAGGAAAAAATAATCTTCCGCCCTTATTTCTAAGTGTTCGTCTTTAGTTTTGGAAAAATGTTAAGCATTTATTTTGAGGTTAAAATAAAAACTAATTTCATACTATTTAAATATCCTTTTTTATTTTGCATTTGTTGTCATCCTTTTAGCTTTTTGTTGGTGGTGTTTGGTGAGGAGTGTGGGGAGACCAAAGGGAGGAACATGAACAATTTCTCATACTTAGAAACGAAAAGTGCTTTCCTTTTCTAGAGACACTGGAACGTGGCAGCTCGCAGAATATGTAGTGTAGTAATTTTAAGTTGCATTTGAAATTCTCACCTTTCCTCTCAACAATTTTGTCTTCTAACTTAGAAGTATATCACCAGAATACCAAAGGGCTAATAGTAATTCTGAATTAAAATTGAAATGGCTTCTGTACTTGTGTGTTGTGTGTCTGGTCTCATTCTGAGTGCAGATCTTTTCATCTTCACAGTGCAAGGTCCACAAAGACTGTAGGGAGATTGTTTGTACCCGTATCTATGAAACCACAGAATGTGCCAGGCAACAAACGGCAGTGCCCAGTAGGAGTGCCGTGTCTGAGTGACAGAAAACCAAACATAGGAGGGCATTCTTCTTTTTCTTCAGCTTATCAGATACTTAGTGGTGATGAAACACACGTCAGCGTGTTGTTCTATTCTGTGGAGTACCATTTTACATATACTATATTGCCTCGTACTACCACTGTATATTTGGGTGTGGTGCTTATCAAATATTTACATTTAAGTTCCCTGAGAGCCAGGATGATATCTTATGACACTTTTGACCTTTTACAGAGGAGAACAGGAAGTGTGGGCCAGAAGATAGAGTCACAGGCAAGAGAAGGCAGCAGAATGAGCTGTTGTCTCAAACCCAGAGTTGCACCGGAATCTTTGGTCAGAGAAACAAAGGACAGACATCATTCCAGACAGGAAAGAAGAAAAACATTTTCTTTGAGCTGAGCTACATTTTAGTGATTACAATGGTAGGTGCAGTTTATGAACTGTGGCTGTGTCCTGTCATAGGCACGTTTGTGACTTTCTCCAGTCAGCAAACTTTGAGGGCCACACAAACCCAAGTTAGGGTGTCGGATTTCAGATACGGGCAAATCAACTTGATAACAGAGTCTTTGTGTTTTTTCAGTGTCCTTAAATTTTGATGAAAATCCTTAGCACCACTGACCTGAGGGCTCCTCTCCTGATCAGCCAGCCATTCAGTAATTCTCTCGGGCTCCACAGATCCTGAATATTCTGTATTCTTCGCCTTTTTTATCAGCACAGAGAAAGGCAATTACCCCTACCTGATTAGACAGTATTTTTAGGTTGGAGTGATTGCTTAATAGGTTCTCTGTAATCAAAACTGATCTCTTTCTTAAAGAGAGATTCACATCTCTAATTCCGTATTTTTCTTGTAAAAGAGGGAACCTGCCATGTTGTGATTCAGTATTCATATTTTGGTTTTCTTTCTTCACTTTATAAAAATTCCAGGTAGCAGCGAAAATGTGCACAGTTAGTTTAAAATTTAAATCATACAGAAGCACAGGGTGCTCTGTGAGACGAGGTACTGCCCTCGGCCTCTCCTGGGAGCTGCCAGCCCTCCTGCCTTTGCCTGGAAATGCCCTTGCACGACAGCCGCGTCTGCCCGAGGCAGCACTTGGCTCACGTTTCAGTCCACACCGTTCCACTCAGTGTAGTCCACGCCCGAGGTTTAAACTTTCTGAGCAGAAGCACCCCCCATCGATCTCATGTGTTAACCAATGGGTTTGGCGTTGGCTCTTCTCTCGCCGCTGTCTCTTGGAGGCTGAGAACAGCTCCTCCGACAGTCCAGAGGACTCCTGTGAAGCTGCTGTAGTGACATGACTGGAACTTCGCACTGGGGTGAACCCCAAAGCACTGTGCTTTTAGGGAGTCCCCTGAGTGAAGCCCGTGGCGTGTGCAGAGTGTGCTCCGTGTGTTTAGTGTTCACGCTGAAAGCTCTTCCACCTCGTGTAAGGTGCCCCAGACACCGTGTCTTCTCTCCACGGAGATCTGAATATCAGGAGCGGTTATCTCCAACCTGTTCGGCTCCTTGTCACCCGGCTACTTTAAGGAGTTCACATTTCCAAAGGGACCTCACTTCCTTCCCCTTCAATTCTGTGTTTCAGCTCCCCAAAGATCGGGAGTTGTTTTTGTTTGTTTGTTTGTTTGTTTTGCGGTACGCGGGCCTCTCACTGTTGTGGCCTCTCCCGTTGCGGAGCACAGGCGCCGGACGCGCAGGCTGAGCGGCCATGGCTCACGGGCCCAGCCGCTCCGCGGCATGTGGGATCTTCCCGGACCAGGGCCCGAACCCGTGTCCCCTGCATCGGCAGGCGGACTCTCAACCACTGCGCCACCAGGGAAGCCCCTAATAGCCAGTTTTGAACCTCTGCCTGGAAGATGGGACAGCAGCCTCAGTTTGCCCATTTCTCTGGCTTAAGAGAGCAGAGCCAAGCCAGGATCTAGGTTATAAGCAGGTAGATTTGGGGAGACTCGTTTTGAAAACTAAAAAGAAAATAGGGCCTGCAAACGTTTTCCTCAGGTAAGAGGTTGCCGACTGATGGACGGTGCTGGTGATGGGGACACCTGGACGTTAGCCCCACTCCACCACCGTACTCTCTGCACAGCCTTGCTTCTGGGCGAGGGGCTCATCTCAGCACAGGTGGCGCGTGCAGCAGTGGGCTCGTGCCCGTGAGTCCACGGGTTTTGCCACAGTCGCCGTCCCTCGAAAGTGGCCTGACGGCAGAATGGCTTCTGATGGTTCGGCTGTGAGGCCGCACCCTGAGGGGATGGGGCTCGAGCTTCTAGGCCCCAGAATATGCTTTTTTTCTTCTTCATAATTTTTATTGGGGTAGAGTTGCTCTATTAGTTTCACGTGTACAACGCAGTGAATCTGTTATACATATATCCACTCTTTTTAGATTCTTTTCCCATATAGGCCATTACAGAATATTGAGTAGAGTTCACTGCGCTATACAGTAGGTCCTTAGTTACCTATTTTCTATATAGTAGTGTGTATGTGTCAATCCCAATCCCAGTATATGCTTAAGATCAGAGACCAGTCTATGGTCTGGGAAGCAAGGGGTGGAGTGGGAGTAGCTCCTGGCTCTTGGCACATATGACTTCCCCTGGAGCTCTGCTGGTTTGGAAGTCCAAGGTCCTGAGGGAGACATGCTTCCCTAGGCACCACAACAGTGGTTCCAATGAATTGGAAGATAAGGCTGCTACCTGGCTGTTTGGGGCTCCTGAAAGGCCACCGTCCCCACAAGCAGAGAAAGGGGTTCCTCTACTGGCTGGACTGACTGATTACCAAGTGGGAAATTGGGATGCTGGACCGCAGAGGCGGGAGGACGGTGTCTGCAGCCCAGTCGCTTCTCAGCATCACCGTGTCCACAGGGGGCGGTCAGTGGAATTCAGCGGCTCATGACAGTGGCGGGACTTTTGAGGACTCAGACCCGCAGGAACGAAGGTTTGAGCACTTCACCAGGTCAAAAACTGATCAGCTACAGTTCTGGCTGAGGGCTGAAGAAATAGGCAATGGACAGTTGAAGAAGGAAGCTACAGGTAACAACTGTGGCTTTATGGCCAAGTATAGAAATGGTTGAAGCAACCAGATAGGGGGCTGGAGACAACTGGCCTAACTGGCCTGAGTCTAGGATTTGAGATGTTGGGTTAGAATGGCTATAAATATAAAACTGAACTCTTGTTTATGAAGTATCTATAAATGTCAGTATAGGTTACATTTGTAACCAAGCTCCCCACCCTGTACGTAGTTCAGTGGATCCTGAACTCTGAGGGTTACTGTTGCCCCCTCTAGAGAACCGATGATGGGTTCAGCTTGGGGGAAGAGCCCAAAGGAGAGAGCCCCTGTATTCCCAGGGTCATCTGAGCCCTTTCAACCAGGGCTCTTTCTCTTCACCGCAGAAAGATGAATCAAGCCATTCTGAATCCCTGAAATCTTTTGGTACCTACCTCTGAGTTGCTCTGAGAATGTGTGCTAATTCCTGTAAAGTACTTAGCGTGGTTCCTGACCTTGATATGCCCTCAGTAATCTTGGCCATTATTGCTGAAATTCTAGAGAATGTCGTTGCTGGGGTAGGAGTCAAAACAGGAAGCTCCCTGGTGGCGCAGTGGTTGAGTGTCCGCCTGCCG
>NW_006791024.1:129165-131704 GCF_000442215.2 Lipotes vexillifer | reverse complement strand
CCAAAAAAAAAAAAAAAAAAAAACAGTAAGCTCCAGGTAAAAAATGAGAAACTAGGGACCAGGACAAAGAAAACAAATCCTGTGCTCTTTGGGAGCCGTTGGACAGTCGGGAGGAAGAGCCCAAGACTATAAATGTGACCTTATGCCCACATTTTCAATCTCCTGTGAAACCTCACAGTGACACTGGCCTCCCCTCAGTGTGTCTTCATCTTCCCGTCCCTCCCTGTCACCCACCTTAACTGTAAAGGGACAGACTCTCCAACCCCAACCGTGTTCCCCCCAGGCCCAGCCCCACTTCCAGCCAGGCCTGCTGGGGCTCAGAATAGCCCAGCTGCTGTCTCAGCAGATGGCCAGGCTAATTTTAGGCATGTGGTGCTCACCCAGAGACCAGGCTAGGCTTTTTAGATTTGAATAAGCTAGTGTGCAACTTTGGTTTGGAGCCAATAACAAAGCTTTGAGTTGTTGTGATCTGTGTGCCTAGCGCTTTACAGGCATTCCAGAAATATAATTTCTAAAGGATTTTGTTTCTCTGAACCAACAAGACCCCAAACTGTAGAGCCAGCAGGCAGTCAGGCCTGCGAGGTGCTGGGGACAAGCCAGGAGGACGGTGAGAAGCAGGTGATGACACCAGCTCCTGCCCTGGGCACACTGACCCCTGGTTGCTCTCTTGGTCAAAATGAAAGAAGAAAGCCTTAGCTTCCTGGTTCATGTCTGGAACCACTTCTGGTTGATGGGCTGCATTTTGATGCCGTGGAAGGACTGTGATCAGGAAGAAATGAACCACAGATGCAAACCAGAACCAACTTTGGCAATTTCACATACAGTCCCTTAAGACAAGGTAGCATGAAGTTGCAGATGTGGAGACAGTGTCAGAGAGGTGAGACTGTCCCAAGTTCCCAGCAAAGGTTGGAATCGAGCAGGTTGAGAACCCATATTTTCCAGCAGGATGTTTCTTATGCATCATCCCCCATATACGAAGACTGCCTTGCATACAAATTCCCTCAGAAAATTAAGAGACAGCCCAGTGTGGCTTGGAGATCTGTGATCCGGCCTGCCTTTGCCTCCCTGTGGGCTGATGCTTAGTCACTGAAGGAAGCTGAGGACCTGAGAAGACAATGCTAGAATGATGAGACCAAACTCTAGTTCATGGCTCCCTAAGCTGGGTTTGTGAATTCTTAGAAGATGCTGGATGGTCGTCAGGGAATCCACTGTGTCAACAGCTGCTTTCAGCGACAAGAAAAGGAAAGCCCAACTGACAGCTGCTCCAACCATAAGGACACATGTAATCTCTGTCAAGAAGTAGTCAGTGGCAGGACTGGGTAATTCAGCTCTGCTTTCTCTTGGCTTTCCCTTCACGGTTGCAGGATGGCAGCTGGACTCCTAACATCAACATCCAAAGGAGAGGGTTGCCCCCTCATCTTTCTCTTTTTGCCAGAAAGATAGACTTTTCTCCATTGCTCCTAGTAGACCAGTCTCATTGGCAAGGGTTGGGACCCAGCTATAAGGGACGTTAGACATGGAATATCTGGTATTTTCAGCCTGTTTAGAGGGAACTGGGCTCTACCAGCAAGGACCAAGGGGGTCAAGAATGGTGGCCGAGTGCCTGTCAGTCCCTGGGAAGTATAGGGGAGGGAAGTTAAGGCCCAGGCACACTTTTTTCTGGGCAGTGGGTCCATAGAACCCACCAGATTCTCAGCAGTCTGTGAATGCAAGGCTTTTCCAGAACTGCAGCTGTGGAGAATCACTAAGGCTCACTCAGCTGCTTCTAACATTCTGTGGTTTTCGTGAAGAAAGTTGCAGACCATCATGATAGAAACAGTTGCCCAGAATAGTTTAAATGGCAGTACTTAGTGTTCATCTCACAGACAAAGTCAGGCTTCGATGACACTGTGGAGGTCATGGTTAGAAACCCCTGGGACCACCAAGTTTTTCTTTTCCTCCTTAGCTTTATTTATTTATTTTTTTTGCTGTGAACCCCAGTGCCCTTGCCCAGAGGATGGTCCTGCCCTGCTTGTCTGGAGCTGAAATCCTTCATCTGAGCAGGTACTGGATTTCAATTGTACTAGTGGTGATTCCATTCCTTCTTGGGGTGGGGCAGCCACTGGAAACAGCTCCAACTGGCTGTGACAATCTGAAGAGATCTCCCAGGGCAGGGTTAGTGACTCCCTAGGGACAAGGGCCTGTGGGCCACAGGCACCAAGAACTGCATTGAACCTGGTGAACTGCAGCCTGGTCTCCTTGGTTAACCCCCAAATTATCCCCAGTGCAGGGACCTTCTCCTGGCAGGCCCTGGCTTGTGGCAACTACTGCAAAAACACACCTAACGCCCCTGCCAAACAAAACACACCTTATCTTCATTATAGCTTGTGATCAGAACCATTTCTTTTTCTCCCACTGCCCTTTTAAAACTGTTCAGTGAAGGAAGCTTTCTGCTGCCACCAGAAGAAAATTCTGCAGGCAGGCCCTCTGATGCTTTCCTCTACAAAGACAGGTGGTCTTTTACACCCCATGGTGACTCCAAGATTCAAACCGTTTCAAC
>NW_006791024.1:118452-129155 GCF_000442215.2 Lipotes vexillifer | reverse complement strand
AATGCCGAGTCCAAGATAACTATCAAATCTCCGGACTTGGTTTAGCGTTACCATTTCTCCCTTCCTTGGCTCCGTTGGGCCTACTTCAGGCTGGAGGCCTGTAGCGGGAAAGGGACACAGTTGTTCTCTATTTGTCGGCCTCTCCTCTTCCTGTCTGAGTTTCTGGCCAGTTTCAGGGCCCCGGGGAGGTGAAGGGGAGCAAAGGCTGAGGGTTGGGAAAAGTCTCCCCTACGCTGGCACCTGCTTAATCTGGCTCTGGCAGGTACGTGACACTGGCTCTTTCTTAGGGTGCGTTCTTTGTCTTTGCAGGGGGTCCCCGGGTGCGTGTCTATTGTGGTCGCCTGGGCAGGCTTAGCAATCAGACGCTCACCTCCAGCTTCCTGCTGCCAGGCTCCTCCCCGCACACAGGCAGCCCCACTGGACAGGCTCCCCCCCCCCGACCCTGGGAGGACCCCCCCCGCTGCACTCCCCCTGGTCCCCCACCATCCCCTGCCCTGACCGTCTCTAGGAGCTTGGCCAATCCCACTGCAGTGGCACTCCCCAACCTCTCCTGCAAAGCCCTCAATCTGTCTTATCTTTACCTGGTGGGAGACGGACCCCAGTCCACCAAGCCCACAGCAGAGGGATTCCAGATAAACCTTCCGAGGAGAAAAGCCCCCCACTTCCCCTTCCTGGGGTAGGTGGATGGGCTCTCGGCACAGCTTTCTTCTAAGATGGTCTTCTTACAAGATGCTTCCCTTCCACACGCTGATTTCCTTTATATCCCCGACCTGGCTGAAGGTTCTAAGAGTCATAAAACTTCTCAGACTGTTTCCTTTGCACATTGTATTTTGGAATCTCCACCTGAACTTTAATCCTAACATCCTCTTGCACTCTGTTTAGTTTTATCCTCATACCAACCCTGTGAGGTAGATATTATCCATGGTCTACAGATGGGAAACAGGCAGAGTGAGGCTAAGTGACTTGTCCAAGGTCACACAGCTAGTAGATGACTATTCTACACATACCTTTCATTGCCTGACCCCTACACAAATCCTGCTGAGTGGATGGGCCAAGTGACAACCCCCTTCACCTAACCCAAGGCCAGCAACTGACGACCGATGTGTTCAGTAATTTGTACAAAGGAAAAAATGATTGCTCCTCCACGGAATCCTTTTCAGGTGATGGAAATGTTATGTATCTTGACTGCGGTGTCAAAGTCACTGAGTTGCACACTTTAAACAGATGTATCTTATTGTTATTAAGTTACACCTCAGTGAAGTTGATTTTGAAATAGCAGTCGAATAAACAATAATAATAATAACCTCTTGCCCCTCAGTGGTGAAAACTAGAGCTGAGATGTCATTATGTGGACATGGATCTGGGAACCAACTTGGACTCTGCATGAAGAGATAGTAAGTCATGAAAGGGAAGGGAGGTGCCCAGCAGAGCTCCAGAGGAGTCACAGGGCCCACACCTAAAAGGGAAGAGAAGACCTCAGCTCCTGACTTTCTACTTCCCACTTCCTGTTTCCCACAGATCCAGATCCCCTGTTTCCTTCCTTTGGACTCCCAAGGCCTCTGTAACTTTATCGTAAGGCTTCCTCTTTTCTTGAGCCAGACAGGTGGACGACTGTTCCCCACCCCAGCATGTGCAGCAATGGGACCCAAGTGCAGGCTCTTGGGCCCGAATTCCCCGCCTGTGTTCCCGACTGTCATGTTTCTGCTGGGCTGGCCCTCTCCTTCTGGGGCTTGCGTACTCATCCAGGTACCCTGTTATCTGACAAGCTCACCCTCACAACCCTACAGAGTGCCACCAGGGCCTCTCTGGGAAGAGGGCCAATGAACAGCGAAATGTATGATGACTGTGTGAGGCCAGACACAGTCTGCTCCCTGCTGGTGTGGCTCCTGCTTGGAGAAATGAGACAGAGAGAAGCCATAGAGACTAACGAAGCAGGTTAGTCAAAGGGAGCATCTGAGCCTGCTCTCCGCATGAGGGGACAAGAGGGATGGAGCCACTGATGCCTGAGATGAAGCAAGCCCTGGATTTGCCCAAACGTAGGAGGTTACTGTGACTGTTCTGAACCCTCATAGCTTGAAGGGCAGGGGCACTGGCGTGGTGAGCCCACAGCCCAAGCCCAGGGGAGGAAAGCACGCTCTCCAGCTACGCTGCCTGGGCTTGAAGTGACCTCGGACAGGTTACTAAACCTCTCTGGGCCTCACATTCCTCCTCTGTAGGTAGGGATCACACAGTACCTACTCATGGACTTGTTCTCAGGGCTTGGGGTAATTTTTATCTCTTTAGTTTCCATGAGTTAGAGGTGTGGCGTACTTACATCAGTGCCTGATATAGTTGTGACTTGTGTAGCCACAGCAGCAGGGACCACATGGTTTCGGAAAGTCCCCTGAGAGTCAACATTGAGCACTTCCCAACCCCCCAGCCCCCAACACTCCCTCCTCTCAGCCACCTCTGTCAATTTTACACATTTCAACTTGCTTAAAGACATTTCATTTTAAAACAAACTTGCCTTTAAACATTTCACTTGCTTATCACACTATCTACATATATTCATCTCATTAAAATTGAAATTAGATTTAAAATTTAATTCACAAATTAAATTTTTAAAAGCTATATTCTACAACATGATGCAATTCTATAAGAAAAAATGAAAATGTACATGCCTAGAAAAAAAAAGGATTGAGAAGAAAACCCCAAAATGTAAAAGTAGCAGTCTCTACGTGGTAGGCTTACAGGTAGTTTTTATCTTTGGGGTTTTTCACATTTTCCCACAATAAGCCTTTATAATCAGGTAATAAAAACAATTAATCTTTTTAATATAGTTGGGAAGTCAACCTTCCTGTCACACTCTCATTATCCCTGCTCTTTACCACAGACAAGCACTGGTCCTGGGTCCCCTAAGTCTTTTCTACGTTTTCCCCTTGACAGACCCTGGGTGCCCTCAGCCCGAGACAGCAGGCACTGTGGCTGAGGTGTGCGGGCACCTGTGGGTGGCCTTCTGGTGCCTCCCCTCCAAGGCCAACTCCTCAGGCACCCTAGCCAGGGCTGTTCACCTCCAAGATGCTCGGGCCTTCACTCCCAGAGCACAGGCCTGCAGAACCGCCGCAGGCCTTGTTTTCTAAGAAAACATTTTCCAGGCCTCACCCCCCGGGGGTGGGTTATAACTGCCTACTGGGGAGAGATAGAGGGGCACTCCTTTTTCTGCACTTTTCTGACTGGGAAGTTGCGTTTTACAGAGGAAAAGGTCCACGTGGTCAAAGGTGGACTCCAAGGGGAGGGGATCGGTGAGCTCTGCCAGCTGATTAAGGATAAGGAAGAGGACTTCCCTGGTGGCACAGTGGTGAAGAATCTGCCTGCCAATGCAGGGGACACGGGTTCGAGCCCTGGTCCAGGAAGATCCCACATGCCGTGGAGCAACTAAGCCCGTGTGTCACAACTATTGAGCCTGCGCTCTAGAGCCCGTGAGTCACAGCTACTGAGCCCGTGTGCCACAACTGCTGAGCCCGTGTGCCACAATTACTGAAGCCCGCGCATCTAGAGCCCATGCTCTGCAGCAAGAGAAGCCACCGCAGTGAGAAGCCCACGCACCGCAATGAAGAGCAGCCCCCGCTCACCGCAACTAGAGAAAGCCCGCACGCAGCAACGAAGACCCAACACAGCCAAAAATAAATACATTAAATAAATATAAATAAAGGATAAGCGAGAGAGGAACCGTGGAGTGGAGGTAAGCCCTTGGTGAGGTTCTGGAAGCTCGGGAACTTCCCCACATCGGCCCTGACTGTTAGCAGTTGCCTGCTCCCATAATGATTAGCAGGAAAACTTGAAATGGAAACGGGTCTGCATGCTTGCCTTTGACAGCAGCAAGAAAGAGGGAAGCAGGGAGGTCTGGATGGCCCTCCTCAGCCCTCTAAGGGGTAGAAGGGGGGCAGCCGGGTCAAGGCCTCCAGCAGAGGGGGGAAGACTTCTGGGTGGGGGGCCGGTGGTCCTGACCCAGAGGACTCTGGGCCTGAGCAGCGGCGAGTCCAGAGTGGAGTCCCCAGCAAAACTCCTCTTTGCGTTATAAACCCCACGTCCTAAGCGAAGTTCAGGAAGGCTGGTCTAAAACCCAGATAGTAACTTGTTGAATTTTTAGAGGGCAAAGATACTTCTTTCTAGTACGTCATCTTTTAAGTTTGTCTATGTTGCCTTCATTGTTTACTCATTTATTTAACTAACACGATATAGTATGTTTTATTTGCCTGGTTCTATTCTAAGTGCTTCAAAGAAAAAATCAACACGTTGAAACAACTATATTTCATTTAAAAATAGAGGAAAAGAATTGATTTTTAAATCTCACGCCATATTTTTTTTGTAATTTTTAAGAGAAAAAACTAAATATTTCTTTCTGATTGACTTTTATACAAAATTCAAGACCATAGGTACTTTCAACTAGGTTGACAGTGGCTCTTTGTAGTTGTCATTTCTTTACGGCATGCATGAAACACTGCCAACTTATCTATCAATCATCCTACAGGTTTCAGGAACTATACGAAACAATGGGGACCGCCCCCTTTACCATGCTCTGTGTCCGGTTAACCCGCTGGGCACTGCAGGGCTTGGTGATGAATTGTGCCCGCAATTCAGCTGGGGAGCAGCGGGTGCCCCTGTGGCGAGGACACACAGAGGCTTAACTTCCCGTGTACAAGAGATCAACAGGTGGTATCTGGTGCCCGAGGAGTGGGCTCCTTGTCCATTTTCCATGGTGCCTTCATGCCACAAACGCTGTCCACTTCCATCGCAAGAGGGCCTGTGAAGGTGTTAGGGGAAACACTGACTGAAACCGCCCGGCCAGGCAAAGACAGCAACAATTTGCATGAGTTATTTTACAACACAAGGTCCTGGTTAGGAACACGGAACTACCAAGCCACCACTAACCAGAAGAATCGGGAAAGGTCAAAAGGAGAGAGGAGACACCTGTCCACATGTCTTACCAGGCTCTCAGAATCCTCCTCGCTGGAATCCATCTTGGCTGAGCCGTTGTGCACACCACCAGAAAGGACCCTGAGTCAGAGAGATTGGCTGGAGACAACCCGAAACTAATCCCATCACCATGAAACCCAAGGCTGCGAGCCACGTGGCAGAGCACTTCTCCTGCGGTCCCTTACCCTGCTGCTCTCTTCCCCGGGCGCCCCTTCCCAATTAAGTCTCTCGCTTTGTCAGCACGAGTGTCTCCTCGGACAATTCATTTCCAAGCGTTAGACAAGAGCCCATTCTCGGGCCCTGGAAGGGGTCCCCTTCCTGCAACAAAGGGAGGCCCCCTCCCACAGACCTGGTTTTGCCAGCACCTCCCATTAAAACTCAGATCTCTGAGGAAACTGCAGTGCCTGAGCCTGACTGTTCTGGTCACAGCCCCTGCTTGTTCCAAAGGTGATCAAAGGGGCAGCAAGAAGCAAAATCGGCAGCATTTCCAGGCCAGGAAAAACACCTGGACCCTGTTGTTAAAACCCCTTTGCTCCACTGATATTTTGCCCCAAGGGGCTCAGCTGAGGTATTTCAAGGGCAGGCAACCAAGTATATTAGAGTTTTCTCCCCTTTGATCTATCAAAGCACTGGGTTGAAAATGCCATTTTATATCCAGAAGCCTGTAAGCCTCTCTATTCTGAAAACAGAAAATTGTTACCCAGAAATGATTTTGCAGAAAATCTTTTTAAAATCTAGTAAAAAAATATGTATTCTGTTCTTTCTTATTCGAAGGAATCTTTCTTATTCTCTTGGAACCACTCTCTTGGAAGTTGCTCGTATTTAATGGAAAGCAAATAAATTAATGGACTGGAATTAAGGTGTCAGGAACTCGTGAATGGACCTGAGTGTATCACTTAACCCCATTCTCCTTCATTTTCTCTGATAGACAATGAGAGCTACCTTTACTTGCAACATTAATAGTCCTACTTGTTTTATGTCTCATGGGAGGAAGGTCTTGAAATCCCAGCCAAGCTTTCTCTTGAAATGGAGTCTCAACTCTCCTATCTGTAAATGTCAGTGGCCCAGCACCTCTGCTCTGCTTTAGAATGAAATCGAGTGACAGCATATTTAGAATGAAATGCAATGTAACACAGTAAATTATAAGGACCTTGGACTGAAAACCCAGAAGGAGGTAAGAAAAGGCATAATGTGAAAACAGGAGCTTGAACTATGGCTGGGTGTAGAATACTGAGGGGTTTTTTGTTTTGTTTTGTTTTGTTGTTTTGCCAGTTTCACCTGTCCTTGCAGATTTCCTGATCACGGGGGGTTGTTAGATTATATCTGTTGGATTTGAATCTGAGGGGACTGGAATTAAGGTGTCAGGAACTCGTGAATGGACCTGAGTGTATCACTTAACCCCATTCTCCTTCATTTTCTCTGATAGACAATGAGAGCTACCTTTACTTGCAACATTAATAGTCCTACTTGTTTTATGTCTCATGGGAGGAAGGTCTTGAAATCCCAGCCAAGCTTTCTCTTGAAATGGAGTCTCAACTCTCCTATCTGTAAATGTCAGTGGCCCAGCACCTCTGCTCTGCTTTAGAATGAAATCGAGTGACAGCATATTTAGAATGAAATGCAATGTAACACAGTAAATTATAAGGACCTTGGACTGAAAACCCAGAAGGAGGTAAGAAAAGGCATAATGTGAAAACAGGAGCTTGAACTATGGCTGGGTGTAGAATACTGAGGGGTTTTTTGTTTTGTTTTGTTTTGTTGTTTTGCCAGTTTCACCTGTCCTTGCAGATTTCCTGATCACGGGGGGTTGTTAGATTATATCTGTTGGATTTGGAAGGAATCTGAGGGGTTTTTAACCTAGGGATTCCGTGGAGGGGCTGCAGAATCTGTGAAACGTCAACTTTGACATGTAAAATTTTGTTGTATGTGGGTGTGTTGATTTTAAGATATGCCCACAAATTCTTTGATAATTCTCCCCTCAAACAGTGAAAGTTAACTACTCTCCCCTTCCTTGTGGGCTGTATTCAGAGACTTCCAGAAAAACAGTCATAAAGGCGCTTCATACCGGCCCTCCTTGACATCTCTCTGTTCGCCTGGGGGAAGCCAGCTGCCGTGTTGTGAGGACACCGCAGCCCTCACCAGCCACAAGAGTAAGCAACCTCAGAAGGGGCTCCTCCAAACTCAGTCAGGCCTGTGGACCAGGGCTTCTCAGCTTCAACACTATTGACATTTGGGGATCATTTTTGTGTGGAGAGCTCTCTTGTGTGCTATGGGAGGTTTAACAACATCTCTGACCTCCGCTCACTAGATGCCAACAGCACACACAACATACTCTTGGTGATAATCAAAGATGTCTCTAGGACTTCCCTGGTGGTGCAGTGGTTGAGAATCCGCCTGCCAGTGCGGGAGACACGGGTTTGATCCCTGGTCCGGGAAGATCCCACATGCCACGGAGCAGCTAAGCCTGTGTGCCACAACTACTGATCCTGTGCTCTACAGCCCTTGAGCCACAGCTACTGAGCCCAAGTGCCACGGCTGCGTGCCTAGAGCCCGTGCTCCGCAGCAAGAGAAGCCACTGCAAAGAGAAGCCCGCGCAACACAGCGAAGAGTGGCCCCTGCTCACGGCAACTAGAGAAAGGCCGCGCGCAGCAACGAAGACCCAACACGGCCAAAATAAATAAATAAATAAATTTATAAAAAAAGAAAAAAAGATGTCTCCAGGCATTGCCAAATGTCCCCGGGGGGCAAAGTCACCCCCAGTTGAGAGCCACTGTGTTAGATGACTGCAGCTCTGGTCGACCTCTCGACTTTAACCTCATGAGCCAGAATCACCCAGCTAAGCTGCTTCTGAATCCCTGACCCACAGAAACTGTGAGATAATAAGCCACTAAGTTCTTGGGAGTGATTTATAATACAGCTGTACATAATCAGTTCAATGGGCGTGAATTTTCAGAGGAAAACAAAGGTCTTTACCTTTCTTCAGGTTCTCGGAGGCACGTGACCACAGAAGGTTTAAGAACCCCGGATCTAGCCCAGCCTCCTAACCTATGTAGAAATCCTTTCCACAACATCCTCGAGTGTTGGTCAAAGCAACACTACTTGAATACTTCCAGTATTCCTACCTCATAAGCTCGCTCAGTTCATTTTTTTAAACGTTGACTTGTACTGAGCCAAAATCTGCTACCTGAGCTTCCGCCTATGTGGCTGGTGGCCTGCGTTTTTTCAGATTTCCTTCCCAGCTCCTCAGTCCCTATCAAAACTTAGCTTGTCTATGCCCTGCCTCTTTTCCTTTTTTTTTTTAAGACCCCTGTTAACTAGTGAACTATTCCTTGCTGCGCTGAAAGTATCAGCTCCAGTGTATATTACGTGTAGCACTTCTGGAAATAAGAATGCCAGGCAAATCAGTTCTATGAGTAGTCCCTGCTGGTGGAAGTCCCCGCTTGTGTTTAGGGCATTAGCAACTGTGAATTGCTGGTCCTTTCTCTCCAGATTCCCTGACATCATGGACTTTCTTCAACCATAGTTTCCTCCTGTCGGCCAATCGCCTTGGTCTGCGGCGATGTTTATGGTTTCCTTCATCATGTCAGAGGACTCCCACCAATCCTTACCTGTTGATCCTCCTTTCCTGGACTGCTGCCTTGAAGGCCCCTTTAGTCCTTATTGAAATCCAATATGACACTTTTCCTTTGCCACTTTGAAACGGGTCCAGCCCTATTACTTCTAAAGCCAGCCATTGTGGGTCAGGATTACTTGCCAGAAACAAAACTGATGCAAAAAGAAAGGCCACAGAGGAATGACATCACCCTTTGCAGAGCTCACCCAACCAAAGAGAATGCAGAGGTACTCACTGCTGAGAGCTTGTGCTATAGGAGGCTCGTGCTCATAGGCTCAGGGTGCACAGCACAGCCTGCTCTCATTGGCTAAAAATGCACGCACGGTACTCTCAGAACAGAGGAAAGTTACGTGAAGAATTGTGCTGGCTTTTTTCTTTTTTAAGAAAAATGTTTCTAAAGACAAATAACCTCATAATGAATTACTGCCATGCAAGATGGCCTTATATTAGGGTGTGCACCTATAGTCACTCTCCTACTTAGAAAATAGACTAAATTAAAAGCATGTGTCTCCTGAAAAGCCATAAAAATGTAATCTAATGATAGAACTTTTAGATGCCTTCTACCTTCCTTGGCCACCCCTTGTAAACTTGATAAACTATCAAAAGCAGTTGGTATATTTACTTGTGTGTTTCGCTCTTCTAGTCTGAGGTCCTGGCAGGTAGGACCTAAGTCTGGTTTATCTTTGTCTTCTTCAGTCCTCCTTGTGCAGTTAATGAGTTGGTACACTGCACAAGGATGCCCAGCCAAGCGGGTAATGGAGGGCCGAAATCCAGCCTGCTCTTCCTGAATCAAGCTCCATGCCTTGTGGGGTTGTATCTACCCAGAGGAGGTATACTTTTCCTATTTTGTTTGATATATAACTTTTTCTCATTCCTCAACAATGCCCTTTGATTTCTCATCTCCTGATCATTGTGGGAGCCCAATAAATGTTTGTTGAAAGAAGAAATAAATCAATGAAAGAATGAATGGACATACTTTGCTTTCAAAGGAGGTGAATGGGCAAGGCAGACACTATTTCTTTGCCAGCCCAACAATCATTCCCCTCCTTCCTGGCCCATATATTTTTTCTGATATCTACTACTCCCCAACGCTCCCCGCTTAGCTCAGGGTAAATCCTGAGGAGTCTAAGACAGTGGTCCTCAATCTTGGCTACACATTAGTACCACCTCGGAAGATGTTTAAAAATCCCTATGCCAAGGATACAGCCCAGACCAATTAAAGTGGATGGTGAGGGGCTGAGCATCAGGGATCAGTGATTTTTAAAGCCCCCGGGGTATTCCACATACACATGGCACCTGGCTGATAACTGACACCACCGGTCTAAGCCAACTATGGGGGTCCCATTCCCCTTGCTGGCGCATCAAGGAAGGAGCATGTGACCCAATTCGGGCCAATGAGGCATAAGAAGAAGTCTGCCAAGAGCTTTTGGAAAAGAGGTCCTCTCTGTTAAGAAGTAGAAGAGGGGGCTCCTCCCCCTGGGCACTCTGATGTCTGGATGCCTAGACGTGATGTAATCATCAGTCCCCACGAGAAGAGTCCTCTCCAAGGTGACATGCTGAGGAAGGCAGAGCAAGGAGAAAGAAGGGCCCCAGGCCCTGCTAACCTCCCCAAGCTGGACACCCACCAGCCTGAGGCTGCCCCTCCTCCAGGAGTCTCACAGCCTGAGACAATACCATTTCTTTATTGTTTAAAGCCATTCGAGCGAGGCTGTTACAAAGATCATAACTGATACAGTTAAGAATTCTCAATATATAAAGGACTCAATACATAAAGGACTTTAAAAAGATTTTCCTCATTGGAGGGAAAGCTCAGTGTGTGTGTGTGTGTGTGTGTGTGTGTGTGTGTGTGTGTGTGTGTGTCCCCTAAAGGAACAGCAACATCTAAGGAACCAACGAAACAGAACAGGAAGGCAGAGGAAGAAAGGGGAATAAAAGCCAAGAGCTAGGGCTTCCCTGGTGGCGCAGTGCTTGAGAGTCCGCCTGCCGATGCAGGGGACGCGGGTTCGTGCCCCGTTTCGGGAGGATCCCACATGCCGCGGAGCGGCTGGGCCCGTGAGCCGCGGCCGCTGAGCCTGCGCGTCCGGAGCCTGTGCTCCGCAAATGGGAGAGGCCACAACAGTGAGAGGCCCGCATA
>NW_006791024.1:102434-118346 GCF_000442215.2 Lipotes vexillifer | reverse complement strand
AGAAAAGAAAAAAAAAAAAAAAAAAAAAAGCCAAGAGCTAAATGTAGACAAAACCCATATACATCATTCGGGAGGAGATTATGCTTTGGAAGAGGAATTAGAATGACACAGGAAGAAATTACGAGGAGGTGCTGAATAACTTTGAGAGCTTAAAAATGCTGATGATTAACGGAGAGGTAATATGGTTTGCTGAACACAGAGGCCCAGGGAAAGGACTAGAATTAAAGAGCTAAGGTAGTAGGAGAAAGAACCAGTTCTAGGACCGGGGCTGGAGGCAGTGAATGCAAAAAGAGTTATTAAATACCCATTCCGTGTTTGCTCATGGAGGTGACACAATAAATCCAAGGACACTTGTACCAAAGTACAAGATTTGCTCTCAAAAAAAAAACAATTGAGAGCACTCTATTGTGTGCTCATAAGATGCACACAATGACTACTAGCTGAATAAATCAGGGACTATATATGATCAAGAAGCAAATTGTTGGGTAAGAGCTATTGTGTCTTTGAAGCACAGAGAAAGGAAAATTAGCAGAGTGGCTGGAATGATTCTGGAAGGGACCGTGGAAATATAGGAGCTGGATCTTGAAATTTACAGAGAATTTATTTGGGCATAGAAAATGCAGAGGGACTTAATGACATTGTGGTGGGTCATTAAATTCTCAGTCATAGATGCCTGGCAGTTGCTGCAGGCTAAATAATTCCTATTATTATGATCCAGAGACAAGCACATTATCGAAGCAGTAGCATTTGATGTGTGACTAATTGTTTTTCATTTGAAAAATAAGAAGTATTTCATTCAAACAGGAAAAAAAAATGTATGAAAAAGCTTGAGAGTGACTAATATAATCTTTGTGCCACTCTTTTCAAAGTTAGCAGTTTTTATACTTTTTAATTAGTAACAGGCACCATGCAGAAGCTTAACTGAAAGAGAGCCTTTTTTTTTTTAAAGAAGATGTTGGGGGTAGGAGTTTATTAATTAATTTATTTATTTTTGCTGTGTTGGGTCTTCGTTTCTGTGCGAGGGCTTTCTCTAGTTGTGGCAAGTGGGGGCCACTCTTCATTGCGGTGTGTGGGCCTCTCACTATCACGGCCTCTCGTTGCGGAGCACAGGCTCCAGATGCACAGGCTCAGTAGTTGTGGCTCACGGGCCTAGTTGCTCCATGGCATGTGGGATCCTCCCAGACCAGGGCTTGAACCCGTGTCCCCTGCACTGGCAGGCGGATTCTCAACCACTGCGCCACCAGGGAAGCCCCAAAAGAGAGACTTTTTGAAGCTAGGTGCTCATGTCGCTGAGAAATTGAAACTGTCATAGTCACTCAGTGTTGAGGACCATAGGCTGCCTAACTGCCACTTGCTAGCAATGTGATCCTGGAAAGTTTTTTAAACTCTTGGTACATCAGTAAAATGATGATAATAATGGTGCTTCTCTCAATAGGTTGTGAGAATTAACTGAGAAAAATGCAGGTAGCGTTAACCAGTAACTGGTATGTAGTGGGTATTCTTAAATGGTAACTACTAGTTATTATATAAATGCAAAATAACAATTATCACAAGCATGCAAAATAGTTTAAGGCCTAAAATCAGGTAGGCCAGAAAAAAGAAAAAAGTAATAACCAATAATTATCAGATAATAACCAAATAACCAAAGTTACCTACTATTGACATTTTCATATATTTCTTTCCTGTCTCTTTTTCTATATAAAAATTTTTAATAATATTATTTAATACATTTGAGACATCACCCATACAAAGTTAGCTTTACTTTATTTATTTTATTTATTTACTTTTGGCTGTGCCAAGCAGCATGTGGGATCTTATTTCCCCAACCAGGGATCGAACCCGTGCCCGCTGCAGAGGAAGCACAGAGTCTTAATCACTGGGACCCCCAGGGAAGTCCCCATATACAATGTTTGAGTCGTAACCCTACTGTATATACAATTTTGCATCCTACTTTTCTGGGAGGAACTTCTTAAAATCCACCACCTTCAAATCAACCTACAATATATTTTCAAGTCTGTTCACATGCAGTCTCCTGAGCTCTTTTTTTTTTTTTAATAACGCTTTTGGATTGGTAGGAATGCCCACATTGTTGGGCACTCTGAAGTGTCAATCTGCCTCAGGCAATGATGCTCTTCACCCTGTTCTATGATTCTTGAGAGTAGTGGGCACCGTCTGATTCAACTTTGCACTCTCAGCTCTAGGCAAATAAGTGCCCGACATCAAGGCAGGACTGAGGGCACTCTGGCTGAATGAATGAATGAGTAAATGAATTAACAAGGATATAGGTTGCTTGAAGCTTATTTAAGACTAAGGGGACCATTTTAAGTTCAGCCAGCTTTATTCTGAATTGGATATTCTCTCTCCCTCTTTCTCTCATGCTCCCTCCCTCTCTCTCTCTCACTTTCTCACTCTCCAGATGCTTATGCACACATAGCAAAACAGAATCATTTCTAGATTATGACACTCATTTTTACACGACCTTGGCTCTTTTCCCAAAAATTGACATTTGGTACGGCACACAGATACATGCTAGAGATCAGAAGGCCTGACCTGACATCCTAGGCCAGCACTTATGAGCCATGCCGTTTCATACCTCTTTCCTTAGCCTGGAGTGAACTTCCCACCTGCATTGACTAGATAAATTATCCTTTAAAACTCAGCCCAAGCATCATCCTTTCTGGGAGCCTTTCCTGACCCCAAATACACCCCCAACCCTGCACTACACCCATTGTCTCCTACGTTTATCACATTCTGCCTAACTCCCTCACTAGATTGAAAACCTCTAGCAGGCAGGGACTGAGCTATTCTCAGTGCCTTGTAATTAGCAGATGCTCAGTAAGTGCTCCGTGAATGAAAATGGATGTGATTTTGGGCAAGTTACTAAACCTTTCACTTTTTTTTTTTTTTTTGCGGTACGCAGGCCTCTCACTGCTGTGGCCTCTCCCGTTGCGGAGCGCAGGCTCCGGACGCGCAGGCTCAGCGGCCATGGCTCACGGGCCCAGCCGCTCTGCGGCATGTGGGATGTTCCCGGACTGGGGCACCAACCCGTGTCCCCTGCATCGGCAGGCAGACTCTCAACCACTGCACCACCAGGGAAGCCCAAACTTTCACTTTTATCTATAAAGTGGTGATAATAATAAGATGATGGATGTAAGTGTATTTAATGTAAAATGTAAATTGGCTTAATGTAAAATAGAAAAATCAAGAGCTTCTGTGACATTGTACCAGCATCATCCGGATCCACAATTACTATCTTTCCCTCAGTAGTATTTATTCAGGGGGCAAGAGTGTCAGGTGATTATCTAAAACATATGAGACCACAGAAGAGTCCTATACACTGAATAACACAATCAGCCACCATTTATAGCAGGTTTAAGCCCAGTGCTGTGTGATATGCCTTAAGTTTCTTACTTTTCCACTTTCATTAAAATCCAGTAAGGTGGGTTAAAATGTAACCATCATTTAGCATGAGGAAATGAGGTGCATGGAGGTAAAGTCACTTGTCCGAGGTGGTAGTAGTAGGCTGTTATATTGATGGCTCCAAGTGAAACATGCCTCCCAATATGTACGCCCTTTATCTTGCATCTGACTTGACGCATGGCTTGCTTTAACAAATAGAATACTGCAAAAGTGATGCTGGACCAGTTCTGGACCTGAGCCTGAGGAGATCGGTAGCTTCTGAATCTGTGTTCTTGGAAGCTCTGAGGCACCACGTAAGAAACCTGGCTAGTCTGCTGGAGAGGCTGGCTGAGAAGGCTACCTGGAGGAGGAGATGCCCGAAGCCTGCATGGAGAATGAGAGAAGGGTTCTCATAATTTGATAATCAAATGTATTACAAAATAATACATAATTTACTTAATTCTACTATGAATGTCCACTTAAAAGCTTCAGTTCTGAATTACAAAGGAACCCAGATGGAAGATCATCATTTTACTCTATTAATAAACTGAGACTGTCCAGCTTGCCTGCTGATTTGAAAGCAGGTGTATCTACATTGGGCACAGTGAATAATGGATATGGTCAGTATTTATTCAAGGATGACTATGATTACCCAAAAGCAAAATAGAGATCTAACACGTTTTGTAAAAGGTGATCTCAAAGAAAACAAAGTTTGTTTCCTTGAGTTGTCCACTTTGTATGATTCACTAATTGAGTGTTTAGAAAACATAAGTACTAAAGAGCCAAAGGAAGAAAGGTTAACATCTGCAAGGCATGTTAAGTAGATGAAATGTTTAAAATTGTAATTATTGAGGAAGATTTCTGTTTCCAGCCATGACAGAGTAACAGATACCATACATGCTCTCCTGCTGTAAGGAAGCTAGGAAAAACAAACTAAACAAATGTTCTTAGACATTGCACAACACAAAACCGATCCTTGAGAAGGGAAAGGAATGAAATGAGCACAAGGATCATGTAGGCTTTCTGCCTGGGGATATTTCCCAGACTGCTGTCATGGAAGAAGAGAGTTTCATTGATCTGAAGGATGGATTGGTTTCAGGAGGCTATTGGTTTCAGGATGGCTGGAATTTGCAAGGCAGAGTAACAGAGAGAAAGGAGCCCAGAGAAAGAGCCTGTGCGATAAATCTGCACAGGATCCCTTTGAGTCTCATGTGGGAGACTAAGCTGTGTATATCTAACATGAGATTCTACAAAGTCAGGCAAAAAATAAGCATGAGGAAATGTAAGTTGGACAATTACCAGAGCTCACGCTGAGCTGAGAGATGCTTGAGTTCTGTCTTAGTCTGTTCATGCTGCTATAACAAAATGTCATAGATTTGGTGGCTTATAAACAACAGAAATTTGTTTTTCACAGTGCTAGAAGATGGGAAGTCCAAGGTCAATATGCCAGCAGATTCAGTATCTGGTGAGAGCCTGCTTCCTGGTTCAAACATGGCTGAATTCTCTCTATATCCTCACATGGTAGAAGGGGCAGGAGAGCTCTCTAGGGTCTCTTTGACAAGGGCACCAATCCCATTCATGAGAGCTCCACCCTCATGAGCACATCACCCGTCAAAGGCCCCACCTCCAAATACTATCACACTGGGGATTCAGTTTCAACATTTGCATTTGGGGGAGAAGAAACATTCAGTTTATGGCAACTTCCAACCAATCAGAGTGAAAAGTATTGATTAAACACCTAAGATATTTAATAGAGATCCCCAAAAGGTCACACCTTAAGAGTAGAGCTAGGACTTCCCTGGTGGTGCAGTGGTTAAGGATCTGCCTGCCAAAGCAGGGGACATGGGTTCGATCCCTGGTCTAGGAGGATCCCACATGCTGTGGAGCAACTAAGCCCATGTACCACAATTAATGAGCTTGAGCTCTAGAGCCTGCAAGCCACAACTACTGAGCCCATGCGCCACAGCTACTGAAGCCGACACACACTAGGGCCCGTGTACTGCAACTACTGAAGCCCGCACGCCTAGGGCCCGTGCTCCACAACAAGAGAAGCCACCAAAATGAGAAGCCCATGTACTTCAACAAAGAGTAGTCCCCACTCACCGCTACTAGAGAAAGCCCACACGCAGCAATGAAGACCCAATGCAGCCAAAAATAAATAAATAAAATTTAAAAAAATAAAAAAGAGTAGAGCTAAAATAGTCCTAGAGCAGTGGTTCTCACCCAGGAGTAATTTTGCTCCCTAGTGGAAGTTTCATAATATCTGGAGAAAATTTTTGTTGCCATGACTAAGAAGTTTCTACTAGTATCTGGAAGGTAGAGGCCAGGGATGCTGCTAAACATCCTACAATACACAGGGCAGTCCCATAATAAAGAATTATTTAATCCAAAATGTCAAAATTACCAAAGTTGAAAAACCCTGCCCTAAAGTAAAGATTTCTCTAGAGCCACCCTAATGGAGCTTAAAAATAAGATTTGAAAGGGTCAGATGAACCCACAGGTCATATAACTGTTTATTGAAACAAAATTCAGCATTTTTTAAAGGAAAACAAAAACCCATACATTCAACAATATAATATTTACAATGACCAGCATCCAATAAAAATTACTGGACATGCAAAGAGACAAGAATATGTGACTCAAAATCCCTAGAGAAAAATCAGTCAATAGAAATAGACCCACAAATGACAGAGACAAATGAATTAAACAAGGACATTTAAAAAGCTATTACAAATACGTGTAAAGATTTAATGAGGGGCTTCCCTGGTGGCGCAGTGGTTGAGAGTCTGCCTGCTGATGCAGGGGACACGGGTTCATGCCCCGGTCCGGGAAGACCCCACATGCCACGGAGCGGCTAGGCCCATGAGCCATGGCCGCTGGGCCTGTGCATCCGGAGCCTGTGCTCTGCAACAGGAGAGGCCACAGTAGTGAGAGGCCTGCGTACCACAAAAAAAAAAAAAAAAAAAAAAAAAGATTTAAAGAAAAACAGAGACATAATACGGAGAAAAATGGGAAACATAAAAAGCAACCAAACTGAATTTCTAGAACTCAAAAATAAAATGTCTGCTGAAGAAAATATCAGTTAACTTGAAGACACTATCCAATAAAACTATCCAAATTAAAACACAGAGAGAGAAATAACTGAAAACGAACAGAAACTTAGTGGCCTCTGTCCCAATATCACACAGTCTAATATATGTATAATTGGAGTCTGAGGTGGAGGGCAGAAAACAAAATATTTTTTAAAATAGTAGCCAAAATTTTTCCAAATTTGCTAAACCATAAACCCAGAGATCCAAAAGGCTCAATGAACCTGAAGCAGGAAAAACACAAATAAACAACATGCCAAAGGACATTATAATCAAATTGCTGAAAACTAGTGATAAAGATCTTAAAAGCAGACAAGAAGAAAAAAGACATGTTACATATAGGGGAACAAACAGTTTTTATCAGAAACAAAGCAAGCAAGAAAAAAAAGAATGCCATCTTGAAAGTGCTGAAAGAAAAAAACTTCCCAGTCTAATGAAATAAAGGTATTTTCAGATAAGCAAAAGCTGAGAGGGTCATTTCCAGCAGAATTTCATTATTAAGAAATGTTTTTAAAAGAGTGCCTCAGGGTGAAGGAAAATGATACCAAATAGAAAAATCAGAGCTGCACAAAGAAATTAAGAGCAGCTGGGCTTCCCTGGTGGTGCAGTGGTTAAGAATCCGTCTGCCAGTGCAGGGGACACAGGTTCAATCCCTGGTCCGGGAAGCTCCCACATGCCGTGAAGCAACTAAGCCCATGCGCCACAACTACTGAGCCTGCACTCTAGAGCCCGTGAGCTACAACTACTGAGCCTGTGTGCCACAGCTACTTTAGCAAGACTAAAATTCAACCATACTGATAATTACATTAATACAAATAATCTAAACATTTCAACTAAAGGCAGACTGATTAAAACAGCAAGACCGGGTTTCCCTGGTGGTGCAGTGGTTGGGAGTCTGCCTGCCGATGCAGAGAACACGGGTTCGTGCCCCGGTCCGGGAAGATCCCACGGGCCGCGTAGTGGCTGGGCCCGTGAGCCATGGCCGCTGAGCCTGCGCGTCTGGAGCCTGTGCTCTGCAATGGGAGAGGCCACAACAGTGAGAGGCCCGTGTACCATAAAAAAAAAAAAAAGAGCAAGACCAAGGACTTCCCTGGTGGCACAGTGGCTAAGAATCCACCTGCCAATGCAGGGGACATGGGTTTGATCCCAGGTCTGGGAATATCCCACATGCCATGGAGCAACAAAGCCCATGCACCACAACTACTGAGCCGGCACTCTAGAGCCTGCGAGCCACAGCTACTGAAGTCCGCGTGCCTAGAGCCCGTGCTCCACAACAAGAGAAGCCACCACAGTGAGAAACCCACCCACTGCAACAAGGAGTAGCCCCCGTTTGACGCAACTAGAGAAAGCCCGCATGCAGCAGCGAAGACCCAAAGCAGCCAAAAATAAATTTTAAAATAAATAAATTAATTAATTAATTTAAAAAATAATAAAATGAAAGAGCAAGACCAAACTGTACACTGTCTAAAGAAATGTACTTTGACACAGATTAAGAATAAATGAATGAAAAAATACAAACACTAATCATAAGCAATCTAAATTAATATCAGATAAAGTAAACTCCAGAATAAGGAGTACTGCCAGAGATTTTTTTAAAATTTTCATAATCACAAAAAGGACGATTCATCAAGAAGATAAGAATCCTAAGTATGTGTATACTTAGTAAATGAGGTTCAAAATGCAGGAAACCAAATATTACACAACTGAAACAAGAAATAAACAAATCCACAGTTACAGTTGCATATTTCAACAATTCTCTCTCAGCAACTGATAGTTTAAGTAGAGAGAAAATCAACAGGCGCAGATCTGAACATTATCAGTCAACTTGACCTAACTGTTATTTATAGAACACTCCACCTAACAATTGCAAAATATACATTCTGCTCAAGTGCAAATGTAACATTCACCAAGATAGTCCATATCCTGGGCATAAAACAAGTCTCACATGAAACAATGTAGAGTATGTTCTTTGACCCCAAAAGAAGCAGAATGGCAACAACAACAAATCAAAAAAATGACAATACCCTCACCTTCCAGGGTAAATCTCATCCAATTAGATGCTCATGTGGCCTTTTCTATCTCAACTCAGTTCAGGCAACCTCACTAGTGTGAAGCATTTCCGTAGTTTAGATCACCAGGTAGAACTAACCATTCTATCTCTTTTGCCTGCACTGTATTTGGTGTGAATGTTTGTATATAAGTATGAATATGTACCATGCAATAAATATAATGTTGATATTTTATGTACAGAAACACATACGGAATCCTCATTCCATGGTCAACCTCATCTCATCCTTTTATTTTTGATAAAGCACTTACTCTAAAATGAAATTAAGAAAATACCGTAGAGCTTCCCTGGTGGTGCAATGGTTAAGAATCCGCCTACCAATGCAGGGGACATGGGTTCGAGCCCTGATCCGGGAGTTGCTCTGGTCACAGAGCAACTAAGCCCATGCGCTGCAACTACTGAGTCTGCGCCCTAGAGCCCATGAGCCACAACTACTTAGCCCACGAGCCACAACTACTGAAGCCCACATGCCTAGAGCCCATGCTCCACAACAGGAGAAGCCACTGCAATGAGAAACCCATGCACTGCAATGAAGAGTATCCCCTGCTCGCCACAACTAGAGAAAGCCCGCACGCAGCCAAAAATAGAATAAATAAAAATAAATAAATAAATAAAATAAAATATGGTAAACTATAATGGAATATAATCTGCAAAAATACTGAGTCACTGTGCTGTACTGCTAAAACTAACACAATACTGTAAATCAACTATACCTTTGTTTAAAAAAAAAACACAAAAATTAGCTAGAAAAAAATGACAATACCAAGTGCTGACAAGGATACAGAGCAATTAGAACCCTCATACATTGCTGGTAGGAACATCAAATGGCATAATCACTTTGGAAAATTATTTGGCAGGTTCTTATAAAGTTAAATGCACACCTATCAGACACTCTACTCCTAGGTATTTACCCAAGAGAAATGAAAACACATGACCACAAAAAAGACTTGAAAACACATATTTATGGCAGCTTTATTCATAATACTCCAAAACTGGAAACAATCCAAATGTGCATCTATATGCAAATAGATAAGCAAACTGTGGTATATCCGTACAATGGAATACTACCCAGCAATATAAAGGAGCAAATTACCAATACATGCAAACACATGGATGAATTTCAGAAACATTATTGCTGAGCTAAATAATCTGGGCTCCCAAAAGTATTCATATATTTATATTTATATATCTATTATATATATACACATCTTTTTATATAAAATTCTAGAACAGGTAAAACAACTATATAGTGACAGAAAGCAGATCAGTGGTTGCCTAGCATTGGAAGGGGGTGGGATTGACTGCAAAGGAGTATGAGGGAACTTTTTTTTTTTCTTTTTTTGTGGTACGCGGGCCTCTCAGTGTTGTGGCCTCTCCCGTTGCGGAGCGCAGGCTCTGGATGCGCAGGCTCAGCAGCCATGGCTCACGGGCCCAGCGCTCCGTGGCATGTGGGATCCTCCCAGACCGGAGCACGAACCCCTGTCCCCTGCATCGGCAGGCAGACTCTCAACCACTGCGCCACCAGGGAAGCCCAGAGGGAACTTTTTAATGATGAAAATGTTGTGTATCTTGGGAATTCCCTGGAGGTCCAGTGGTTAGGGCTCCGTGCTTCTACTGCAGGGGGCATGGGTTCTATCCCTGGTCAGGGAATTAAGATCCTGCATGTGAGCAGCACAGCTGAAAAAAAAAAAAGAATATGTTGTGTATCTTAACTTTGATGATGTATACACAGGTGTCAAAATTCAAACTATACACTTAAAATGGGTACATTTTATTATATCTAAACTTTATTTCAATAAAGTTGATTTAAAAAGAAAAAAATTGTCAAGATGTTATATATTTAAGATGTGCATTTTAGTGAATGTATGTTATGCTTCAATTTTTTAAAAAAAATCTAAAATTTGGTTGTGCTGCAAATTATTCACAGACATAAAAATAAAGGCCAACATTCACCCATCAAATAAATTAAGCTATTCTCATTTTCCTTCTTTGCCTCTCATCCTTCGCTCATATGCAGTTTAGTTTAACTACAGCATAGAAATACAGGATAGTGAGGCATTGGGTTGCGAGAAACCCCAAGGCGCGAGTGCAGCCAGGCCTCAGAAGCAAAGAAATGGAAAGAGGCCCGGGAACACGGCTGGTGTTCAATCCCTCTCTTCTCTCTGAGCCTCCTGTGAGTCCACCACTTTCTTTTCTCTGTGGACGGGCTTTTTCTAGCCACAAGACGGAAAACATAGGCAGAGAAAAGGACAAATTTGTGCTCTACTGTGTAACCATTTGGAAAGTGACTAAGTCCACTCTTATGGATCCCATTCAGCAATCCCTACAGGAGAGAATCACTGATTCAGTTTCCCATCCTTGAACCAATCAACTGTGGCAAAGTGTGAGAAAGAAAATCTTGGGTAGGAGTTACCTTTGAGCCAATCAACCGTGACCTGCAGGTCCTGGAGGAGCAAGGATATTCAGGACAGAACAGACATGTGCTAACAATGCCTGAAAAAAATATTGACAATTTTGATGAGCAACAGTTTTCATTTCTGGCAGCGATGTATATTCTTATCCATGAAAATTACAACAAAATTGGACCTAGAACCAAAATGAATTCTGACTTGAATGAAAACATTGAGAAAAGACTATTGCACTGAGCCTTAATTGTCATCGTATTCAACACAGAAAATAAGCTACTGCTACAGCAGAGGTCAGATGCTAAAATTTCCTTTCCAGGTTGTTTTACCAACACTTGTAGTTATCCATTAAATCATAAAGGAGAACTTGAAGAAAATGATGCAATTAGACTAAGAAGGGCAGCACAGAGGTCTTTAACAGCTGAATTAGCAATTCCCATGGCACAGGTTTCCCCAGAAGACGTTAATTTTTTAACGCAAATTCACTACAAGGCTCAATCTGATGATATTTGGGGTGAAATTGGGTACATTTTGTTTGTGAGGAAGAATGTAGCTTTGGATTCCTATCCCTGTGGGATTAAGAGCTATTGTTACGTGTCCAAGGAAGAACTAGAGGACTCTTGAGAAAAGGAGCCAATGGTGTAATCAAGATAACTTCGTGGTTTAAAATGATCACACAGACTTTTCTCCTTACATGTTGAGGTAATTTTTTTGAATCAGTTTGTTGAACTGACATGGAAATGAAAGTACGGCTGAATGATTTTACAAGTACTGAAAAACTGGTCTCTATTAAACTTAGATGAAAAAGAATCAAATCTGAGACTTGACATCCTTTAGATCTTTCAGATCTTTGATGGTGGCACAATCTTCACCATCCTCTCCCCCAGGATTTGATTTTGGTTTTGATTTCATATCCTGTGGGGAGAAACAGAGGGTAGTTTCAGAGGCTCCACTTACCCTTTTAACCTTCCCCACTACAGTAGCTCTTCTTATCCCACAGGCCAAGGATCCAATGAGGGGGATCCTCTAACTGCCAACTTCTACTCTCAGGGACTGAGGAAATGATCACCAAGTGAGTCCACAGACCCACTGGACTTACTGGAAGCCAAGACTCTGTTTAATGACTTCCTGCCTCTACCCCATATACCCCAACTTTAAAGGAAGTTGATGATGACTTCAGGCCTATGACTATCAAACTCACATATGTGTTCAATAGTCCTGAAACATCTGGGTATCCCCCTTTCCTCAGTGTACAGTCACCTGAATATATAGGTCCCTTTGAGGAACGACTAGGAATCATTCCAGTGTACACTTGCCACACTGCTCCAGGGCGCTCCCTCCTAGGGACCTGGCCAGCTCTTCAATCAATGAGTTCCAGATCTGAAATTTGGCTCAGGTCTGGGAAATGAGCAAGGCATCAAGGCTTTTCATTAGGGTGACTGCCCTCCCATTCCTACTCCTCCAATCTTGTCTTGATTGTAGATATTAAGTACCTGCTTTGTTGACTACCCATCTATTTTGCCCCTAGAGACACCATGTCCTATTAACTATTTCCATTTCCACATGTCCCTGTGGGTCAACTCCCCTTGGCTGTCCCTTCAACCTTGACAATTTTTTTTTTTTTTTGGCGGTACGTAGGCCTCTCACTGTTGTGGCCTCTCCCGTTGTGGAGCACAGGCTCCGGACGTGCAGGCTCAGTGGCCATGGCTCATGGGCCCAGCCGCTCCGCGGCAAGTGGGATCTTCCCGGACCGGGACATGAACCCGTGTCCCCTGCATTGGCAGGCGGACTCCCAACCACTGCGCCACCAGGGAAGCCCCAACCTTGCCAATTTTTATGGTAAATGCAGCCCCCTGCTTTCCCATGATTAAGCACTGCCATCTGGCCTCTGTTATTTTCAATAGGCCATGCATCATTCCCATCACTCCTGAGTCAGAAACTTATTGTTTTGTCAGAGAGAAGATTCTGCAGTGTCTTCCTGCATGGGAGGAGTGCTAGCTCTTAGAGGACGGCTGGGCACCTCTGCAACTCTGAGGGCTCCAGAGAGTCTGCAGAGCCAGATCCTCAGGGGCATCCCCCTAAAAGTCTCCTTTCTATGTGTCACTGTCAAAGGACCTCAGGTTTTCTCAACTAGGACTCTAAACTTAGCATAACAAACCTGCCTTGGCAGAGAGATTAAATGTCTCTGGAGCTCAAGCTATTAAGTCCTGCTTTTACCCCTTAGCTGTGTTCATGCTTCAAGGAGGTGATAAAGGCCTCCTTATAAGCTACCAAAGAGGCCCTCTGGCTCTCCACTGAGTGTTTAGGTGTTTGACAACTCTTTTTTTTTTCATTATCCCTATATAGGACATCAGTGCAGTTTAGTAATAACCAGCCAACTCCACTGTCCTCATAAGCACTATTTTCCCCTTTTCTTTCAATGCCTGAATCATGGCACCAGCAAAGGTGTGTTCCCCTGCCCTGGGATATTTCCCAGGACACCACAGGTGGAATCTTCAGTCACCATGTGGCAGGCATTACGCTCCACATTCCACTTGGGTGGGGATAGTCCCTGCCAGCTGGGTGATGAGTTATCCAGTTCAAAATCCATTGTACCACCTGCTTTTCCACACCATTTCCTAATACCTACTGTTCCAGTTCAGGTTCTCTGAGAAGCAGGTGTCAGGATAGAATGAGATATGCAGAAGATTTATTTGGGGAAACACTTTTGAAAGATATAGCAGAGAGGGATCATGAGGTTGTGGGGAGAGCCTCAGACCAGATTGCATGTCTGACACTTATAAAACAGAAGGGAAAGGAAGGGAAAAGAAGGGAAGGGAAGAGAAGGGAAGAGAAGGGAAGGGAAGGGAAGGGAAGGAGCATCTCATAGGAGGAGCTTCCAACTGCAGTGCAGCTCTGAGGATATCTTGGCTAGGCCAGTGGGGAGGCTGTGCTAATTATGCTTTAAACACCTTACATGTTTGATTCCTGAAAGGACTCACAGGACTCCAACGGTTTATACGCATAGTTTTTTGTTTGTGTGTTTTTAAACTTTTTTTTAGAACAATTTTAGTAGCAAAATTGAATGGAAGGGAAGGAGGTTTCTTATATACGCGTGTCCCACAGCATGGCTTTCCCTTTTCAGCGTCCCCCACCAGAGTGGTACAGCTGATGAACCCACATGGACACATCGTTATCACCTGAAGTCCACAGTTTACATTAGGCTCCACTCTTAGAACACTGTTTCTGTTTGTTTGTTTTACAGGCAAAGGATACAGTACAGTAACAGCAGGAGAAGTTTATGCAAGGAAGGGGGCTGGAGATCTCAGGCACAGGCTTCTTTGTCCTGCCACTGCTGGATCGCACAGGATGCGCTTTGTCTCCACGTCTCAAACCACCATTGGCTTATGTACCAAGGAGTCCAAAATTGACTCATTGTGGGAATCTGTTGGAGTGAGCTGATAGTGTAGGCATATTCTAGCTCCACTACCAGCCCTAATCATTGAAATCCCTGAGGCTCCACCAAAGAAACAACTATTAATTAATGCTGACAAGCTGGTATATTCTGCACCCCAAACACAGACCAGTGGTCACAGAACATCCTTTATTGCGCTCAACGGTGTTGCCGAGGGTCACACGCTGCGGGCAGCTCTGTACGTAAGCATGCAGCCAATCCAGACCATGCCATGCAGGAGCCCCAGAGCCAAGATTGTACATTATGAGAGGCCCATGTTGAGGACAAATGGCCTGGCTCTAGCAGCTCTGCCATGCTCAGTTATTGGCTAGGAGCAGCAGCCTGGGGAGAGCATGGCATCAGCACAAATGCTGAGCACATCTTAGGGTGCAGCAGCTGGGGCCGTCAACTGACGGCCTGGACATCTGTGAGGCATCTACCTCCATAGCTAGCAAAACCCACTTCAGGAAGTACATTAAAGCTCCCCCTGACTCTTGTGTGACCCCTGTTTATTTCTCAGGTTTTTCCTCTTGCCATATCTTACTCTCCAGCCATCCTGAGCTACTTAAAATTCCTGGAATAAAAGTCATTTACGTTCTCACCTCTGGGGCTTTGTACATGACCCTCTGCGAATAATACTACTACTTTCTTCTTCCACTTCCTTTCCCTAACTTCTACTCATTCTTCAGGTCTCAGTTTAGAGACCATTTCCCTGAGAAAACTTTCCTGCTCCCCACCCCTCCCTACTCTATTCTCTTATAGCATCCTATCCTCAACCTCAAGGTAGCACTCATGCTACTGTAATCTCCTAAAGAATCTGTGTCTTCCATTAGACCGTACAATCTGTAAGGGTAGGCACTATGTCACATTGAATGTTGCCTAATGTATGCCACACAGTAGGCGCTTAATAAATGTTTGCTGATCAACTGATGGATAATTTCACCCTGTTGAATTGCTTAGAATCTGGGGGTTAAGAAGAGAAAGCAAAATCAGTGATTATCCAATTCAATGTTTTCTTACATGCCATGGACACATACATGTCCTGAAGGGGCAGTCTTTCCGGGTTGGAATCCATAAATCCACTGCATGAAGCCATCTTTCTGGCTGGGGAGCTTTGATGACAAGGCACTCCTTGGGTAGTCTGGTCTCATGTGCTCCTTAGCTGATGTCCCCCAATTCATTTAGAAAATTCTGGACCATGATGGAGTGTGTTCATTTGTGTGGGGAATATGTCTTTCTACTTTCCCTCCCATGGGTTGATCTATTACAACTTTTTCATAGTTTGTTACTAAAGATACCTGGTGAAAGAGGTTGCTCTTATTCCTTCAAGGAAGTGATGGTTTTCCTTAGGCTTGGCTCCATTTTGCAGACTGAAAAACTGAGGCCTCCTTAAATAACCTGGGATACACCACTAAACTTTGCTGAGCATAATGTCTTTAGAAGTAGTTTCTCAGAAATACAACTAACAACACTTAGTTCCTTCTTGGTACAATTTAGGGAGACAAAATGTAGGAAAGA
>NW_006791024.1:97366-102403 GCF_000442215.2 Lipotes vexillifer | reverse complement strand
GAAAGAGTGGCAGGGAGCTGGTGTTTATGTGCTGGGATGTGGGCCAGGTGTTTTACATAAGTGATCTCATTTAATTCGCACTACAGTCCTGGAAACAGGCTTAATAATCCCCTCCTCTGTTGTTGCTGTTGTTGTTTTTTAACCAAATGACACTTTCATCTGGGTCTGAGGAGAAACTGGTGTTTGATGACGCCCCTAAGGTTCATTCTAAAAATCAGGATCTGTCAGGAATTCAGTCTGTACCTTCCTGTAGCCACTTCGGTCCAACAGGAAAAGCAGTTTCTTTCCAGCATAGTTTGCAGAATAGTAAGTAGAATGTTTGGCAGAAAAGACAAAGTGGAAAGGAAAGCAGTTTGATATCGGTCTTTTGTTTGCAGCTATCATTTAAAATTGCCCAGCACAAGATGGTAATGAAGACGCAGACATACTAGAGAATGAACTTGAGGACACGGGCAGGGGGAAGGGTAAGCTGGGACAAAGTGAGAGAGTGGCATGGACATATATATACTACCAAAGGTAAAATAGATAGCTAGTGGGAAGCAGCTGCATAGCACAGGGAGGTCAGCTTTGTGACCACCTAGAGGGGTGGGATAGGGAGGGAGGGAGGGAGATGCAAGAGGGAAGAGATATGGGGATATATGTATATGTATAGCGGATTCACTTTGTTATAAAGCAGAAACTAACACACCATTGTAAAGCAATTATACTCCAATAAAGATGTTTTAAAAAAAGATAAATTCATTTAAAAAAGAAAAAAAGATAAATTCATTTAAAAATAAATAAATAAATAAAAATAAAATTGCCCAACAGTGTGCGGTTGATTTTACATCTTCATTAAGTGACTAAGAAAAGGATTCTACAAAAAGTGACTACCAAAGATTTTACATTGAGACAAAACCCAAAAAGTCTAAAAGTAAGATTTTTCACGTAACAGCTTTATTGAGATATAATTCACATAGCATAAAATTCATCCGTTTTAAAATTCAGTGGGTTGTAGTACATGCACAGAGGTGTACAGCCATCACTGCAATCAATCAATTTTAGAACACTTTCCTCACTCCAAAAAGAAACACTGTATCCTTTAACAGTTACTCCCAATTCTCCCCCCACCTCCCACACCTCCCCCACCTCCCAACTCCAGCCCTAGGCAGCCATTAACCTATTGTACTTTCTGTCTCTATGGATTTGCCTGTTTAGGACATTTTATATAGATGGAATCATACAATATGTTGTCTTTTGTGTCTGGCTTCTTTCGCTCAGCATAATGTTTTCAAGGTTCACCTAGTCGTAGCATGTATTAGTACTTCATTTCTTTTTACGGCTGAATAATATTCCATTATTATTATTATTATTATATACCAATTTTTTTCAACAACCACTTTTATTATGAAAGTAACAAAAGTCTTACTGTAGAAAAATAATAGCTATAGATACAAAGAAAAAAAAAAATCACCCATAATCCTACCACCCAGAGACAGCCACCACTGTATATCTTTCATTCTGGATTTTAGTCTATGCATATATATTTGTAAATGAGATCACATTGTGCGTCCTGTTTGTGCAACATGCACTTTTTTTTGGCTGCACTGCGGACGAGGCCTGTGTGACCTTAGTTCCCCAACCAGGGATCGAACCCGGGCCCTCAGCAGTGAACACTGGACTGCCAGGACTGCATTTTTTTTATAGTGGTAAAGTATACATAATGTAAAATTAGCCATTTAAACTATTTTTAAGTGTACAGTTCAGTAGCATTATGTACATTCACACTGCTATGCAAACATTACCACATCCATCTCAGAACTTTATCTTTCCAAAAGAAACTCCATACCCACTAAACAGTAACTGCCCATTTCCCCCTCTCCCAATCCCTGGCAACCACCGTTCTCCTTTCTGTCTCTATGAATGTGACTATTCTAGGTACCTTATGTAAGTGGAATCATACAGTATTTGTCTTTTTGTGACTGGCTTATTTTACTTAGCATGATGTCTTCAAAGTTAATCCATATTGTGCATATATTAGAGTTTCCTTTCTTTTTAAGGCTGAGGAATAATATCCCATTGTATGTATATACCACATTTTGTTTATCCATTCACCATTGATGGACACCTGGGTTGCTTCCACCTCTTGACCATTGTGAATAATGTGTCTATGAATATGGTTGTACAAGTATTTCTTCAAGACCCTGCTTTCAGTTCTTTTGGCTATATACTCACTCAGAAGTGGAACTGCTAGATCATATGGTTATGCTGTTTAATTTTTTTGAAGAACTGCCATACTATTTCCATAGTGGCTGTACCATTTTACATTCCTACCAGCTATACACAAAGATTCCAATTTCTCCACTACCTTGTCAACACTTGTTATTATCTGTCTTGTTGATTATAGCCACCCCAGTGGGAGTGAAATGGTATCTTATTGTGGTTTTGATTTGTATTTCCCTAATGACTAAAGATGTTGAGCATCTTTTCATGTGCTTATTGGCTTTTGTATCTTCTTTGGATCCTTTGCCTATTTTTGAATTGGGTCGTCTTTTTATTATCAAGTTGTAAGATTTCTTTATATATTGTGGCTATAAGTCCTTTATTAGGTATACGATGTGCAAATATTTTCTCCCATTCTGAAGGCTGTCTTTTTGCTTTCTTGATAGAGTCCTTTGAAGCACACAAGTTAACACAGAAATAACTCAATATTTGATAAATGGGCCATGGGACTGGAAATGACCAAACAAGTCCCTAAAATGTGGCTATGTTTATTTCTCTTATGATTTATTTTCATGGTTTTACTGACCTTGTCAAAATTTTAGTTTTTTTTTTTCTTCTTTAAGCAAACAATGACACATACAATCATGTCATTTTAAATTGGAATACACAATTCGAGGAAATTTAACAACCTTGTGATGGATATGTTATCCTAACATCACAGAGGGAGAAACTGAGGCTCTGAGAGTGGGCCAGATTCCTGATTCTATCACCCGGTCAATGTTGTCCTTGAACAAGTTACCAGATTGTTGGGAGGATCAAGTAAGCCAAAGATTATAAAAATCTCCCTCATAAATATCCAATAAAGACCCTCATTGAAAATAATAAAGTGCCTTGTTTGCAGTCACACAGCTAATAAGTGGTAGATCTGAGGCTGGGATACAGCTTCAGGCTTCAGAGTGTGGGAAGACTCATTTAGGGTCCTTCTTTAAAATGCAGATTATCAGAGAAATAGCCTAAAAATATCTGTTTAAACAGCAGACCTGCTGTTGTTTGTGTGAAAACTGCCTTAAGATAAAACCTGGTTTGCCATCAGTTGTTTTTCATCGTCACATAAGATAGATCAGAATGTGATTAGAAGGCACAGGAGGGGTTAATTTACCTATGAAGGATTACTTTGTAAAATTTAATTTTTCATACCCCTCCCCTTCACACCCTGCTTCACCTCCAACCTCAGTATGTGGCGGTACCCAGTTACCCAAGGCACGAAGTTAGCATCCAGTGATACTTGCCATTCCAAAGTGGTGGTGGCAATAGCTAATACTTGAGCCAAAATGTGTTCTAGGAACTATTACAAGGTCTTTATGTTTACCAAGGCATTTACGCTCAAAACAACCCTGTTATTATCTGCATTTTACACATGAGAAACTAAGGCACAGAGAATTAATAAACAAACTTGCCTGAGATTATACAACTAGCAGCCAGAATCCCAGCCAAGCCTTGGGGCTCCAGAGTCCATCCTCTGAAACTCTAGGGTGGCTGGTAAAGATATCTCCTCTCCTTTGCCTGCCTGCCCCAACAAGCTTCCTTCTGACTGGTTTCCAGAACTCTCACTTTGTCACACTCCAATTCGTTTCCCACATTTGTGTTCTACAACACAAATGGAAACATGCCAGCCCTATACTTTAAAACCCCACCATCCATTGCTCCAGTGCTCTTAGCAAGTTCAGCTCCTTAGCCTGGGCCGGCCTGTGTGTTCTGCTGTCCTCATCTGTCTACCACCTTTTAACTTTTTAGTTCCAGGAGTTCACCCGTGTTGTACTCTCATTGCTTAACTATACCCCCGCCCGCCCCCGCCGCCCTTACATCCCTGGAAAAAAAGGACTGGAGCTCAATAACATTTGTCAGATGAATTGCTGAAAAGCAAGAGTGGTTTATTACTGGACGCTGTTATAGACAGGAATTGTGAAATCTTTCCCTGGGCTTCTTTCAAAACTGGATGAATTCTCATTGTGTTCTCGTAACATTTCGATCAGGGTACTTCATCATCTTTAAGTGTCACTGTCGGTTTTTGTTTCTGTAATTCTCTCCCAGCTCACACTACATTGTCTAGTGTGAATGGGTGAAAGAGCTGAGCAAAACAGTTCTTCAGTTGCCGACCTAAATGACTAACTTCATGACCTCTCAAGGTCTCTTCTCCGAGCTCCACGCAACTCCGGTTCCGCCATTCGGGAGGGGTGGCCCAGGCTCCCGAGGGGCTGCGGGCAGCGCGAGTCCTGGGCGGGCAAGCTGTGGGGTTGCAGCGGCCTGAGCCCTCCTCCCCGGCCCTCCCCCAGCTCTCCGGAGAAAGGAGGGATGGAGACGCCGGAGAAACGTGGGCTTGGAGAGCCGCGAAAATTTTACTTCGGGTAGAACCCCCTAGGGAAATGAGGCCGAGAACCTGGAGCTTCTCCCCGCGCCGGGCCTACGGGTGCCGCCTCCCTGCCCCCCTGCCCTCTCCTCAGCCGGCCGGGGCCTCCTTCCCACCTTCCCTCCTTTTCCCCACTCGGAATAAACAGCCTGCAGTTCCCGCAGCTGCAGCGCGAGACTCGAAACGCGCGCCGGGAGCGAGCCCCGGAGGGGGCGGGCGGCGCTGACCGGGAGCCGGGCCGGGCGGGACACGGCAGCTCGCGCCGCTCCCCCTGCTCTCCCCGCGCTCCGGCGCCGGGCCCAGGTAGGGGCGGCGCGAGACGGGCCTGGCGGCGCGGGCTCCCTCCCCCTCCCTCCGGCCCGGCCGGGGGCGGGAGCGGAGGGGCGAGGCGCGGCCCCACTCGGCTGCACCCCCTCCCAGGGCAGGCG
>NW_006791024.1:91353-97356 GCF_000442215.2 Lipotes vexillifer | reverse complement strand
CGCGGTGCGCCGCACCGCGGGCAGCGAGCTCCGCATTCGAACCTCCCTCGCAAAGACAGTCTCCGCCCCACAATGCACCGCGGCGGGCAGCCTTTGAAAAAGCGGCGCGGCTCGTTCAAGATGGCGGAGCTCGACCAGTTGCCTGACGAGAGTGAGTAGCACCTCAAAGCACCCCCACTCTTCCCGCTGTCCGCCTGACCCCGGGTTGCATCCGGCCGGGACGGGCGGCCGTGCCCTCTGCCGGGCAAGTGGGATGACTGCCAGCCCCGCTGTGGTCCCCTAGTCCTTCCACCCCGGTGTTGCCGCCGCGTCGCCGCCTTTGTTATGGTGTCTGTGTATTGGTTTGTAGGGTTGTGTGAGAGCCAGGGCCGGAAACCGAAAGCCCGGGGGCCCAACCCGGGCGGGGCGGAGGCGGTGGCTGCTCTCCTGGCCCGGCTCGGGCCCCCGGCCGCGGTGGGGGAAGAGCGACCGCCGGCCGCGGGGGCTGTCCTCCCCGCCTGCACCCTCGCCCGGCGCGGAGAGACGTCTGGCGGGGTTATGTAACTCGCTTTCGGGGGCCGGGAAGGGCTCGGGCTGGGGAGGGGGTGGTCACAGCTCTCCTTCTTGTCCCGGCCTCTGATCCTGTCCTGTCACAGTTCCTGCCGCTGTAGGCACTTGTGATCATCACTGCCCTCCCTTCCCTCCTCCGGTGTGTCCACCCCTGGAAGCATTTCCGTGTCAAAGGGCTGACCCCTTCCCCTGGGACCACAGGTGGCTGGGGACCTTTCCAGAGATAATCCAGACTGGGTACACAAGTGTTCAGGCAGCCCCCATCCCGCAGACTTTCTTCTCTGCGTATGTGTCTTAGGAATCACGGGGGTACCTTTACGCATGGATGTGACCATCACCACAGGCATATTCAGTACTCTTCCTGACACCCACCCTGTGCATTGCCTCCTTTAACCACGTTTACTCATTCTGCCACCTCAGACGTGGATGCTCACTTGTGTTTAGTAAGTAAAAGCACTAATTCTGTAGTTTAAGCACAATAGAACTTAATTTTGTAATTTACAGTATTGTATTGATATAAAGTATACAAGATAATGGCACATCTTTCAGTTAATTACAGATGGGTCCTGATGCACACTCACTATTCGGTTTATGTATATGTATCATTTGTGAGAGTTTTTAGTGTAATAGAAACAACTGTTAAATTTATCTGTGCAAGACACTTTTAAAGTGAGAACTGAACACAGCCAATTCTGTTTTCCTTGTGGGGTCGTATATTCTTAATGTGCTATAAAGTTGAAAGTTCAAGTTGCCAGACTGGTGAAAAGTTGTGTTAAGAGAGTTTGTGTTTTAAATTTGCTCTAGACCAGCGCTGAATTCCAGTAGAACTTTCTCAGTGATGGAAATGTTGTGTTTTGCGATGTCCAGTAGGGTAGCCACTTAGCCATATGTGGCTAGGGAACTCTTAAGATGTGGCTAGAATGACTTTTAAATTTCTTTTGATTTTTGTTAATTTAAGTTTAAATAGTCCTGTGTGTCTAGCGGCTACTGTATTGGATAAGGCATAGCCGTAGACCACCAATGAATTTTATTGTTTCTTATTTGGAGAATACAGTCGATTGTGATTTAGGATGCTTCTAAATAAAGGTGGGCCTGCTAAACACAGTGCGCTGTCATCTGGAAGTCCTTGCTCTCTTTGTCGTAAAGGTGTTTTATCACCTCTTGGAAGTCCCACCCACTAGATAACTGTCATTTAGAATATTTGCTCATTATCATTAAACATTTATTGAGGATTTACTCTGGTTCTTTGCAGACGCTTGGGACTCATACTAGGGTTCAAATTACAACTACACTCTCAAGCTATATAAGATAATCATTTATATTGCTTTGTGACATCTCTGGTACACTAGGGTGTGTGTGTGGGCGTGCACCTTAGCTTGTGCGATATATGTCTTGTTTAGCTTGACCACAGCTGGTTGAAAGCAGGGATTGCTTTACCTGGTTTGTCACACAGTGCCATAAATCAGGTATATATGAATGCTTAATTTATATGGAATTGAATGTAGGGTAAGAGGCATGGTTAATGAAACTGCAGCAGAAGTGATTTCAGTTTGATACTAGAAGTAGCGATACATACGTCTCTTTGCCAGTTTTAGTCAAGGGGACTAGTTTGTAAGTTATCCAATAGTCAGTATAACATTAACAATAATAAAAGCTACTATCTATTTAGTACTAACTATGAACCGGCTGCTGTGCAAAGCATACTGTATACATTTGCTCATTTAATCCTCATTCCAGTTGAGGTAAGTACTCTTACTAATGAGGTAGCTGAGGCTGTCTTCAGCCCAGATCTTTCCTCTGGGCTTCTGTGCTTAGTATCTCTTGCCCATTTCACATCTTCTCTCAGATGCCTCAGAGGCCCCTCAGACTTTATGGGTTCAAGATCTACCTCATAATCCTACTGCAGTACAGAGATACTTCCAGTGGTTCCGGTCGTAATGAATGGCTCCGCTGTGCAGTCATCAAACCTAGATAGAGGTTGTCTTCCACACTTCCCATAATTAAGCCTTTACTGAATCTTGTAACTTTTACTTTCTAAATATCTCTTGGTTTTACCTACTTCTCACCTTCATCCTGGTCCCAGCTGTCACCATCTCTTCTGCATTAATCGCTTCAGCCTCCCATCAATCCACCACCCAAACCCTCCCCCGCAACCTACACACAGCCAGAGTGATCCTTTCAGAATGTATGTTATGTCATCCTATTGCTGGAAACACTTTACTAACTACAAGACCCTTTGTGGTCTGGCCATTCCCCACCTCTCCAGCTACATTTTGTATCACTCCTCCTCTCATTCTATCCTTTTGAACTAAATTGGACCTTTTTCATTCCCTGTAGTCACTAGGCTTTCTTTTTTGCACATGCTGTTCTCTCTACCTGGAATGCTCTTCCTTCCTCTCACTTCCAGTTAAGTGCTACTTATCCTTTAGATCCCATTTTAAGCTTCTGTCCTCCCTGACAAATAATACATCTTCTTATTAAATCTTTTCATACCACTGTGTAATTTCTTAGTGGCAGCTGTCACAGTTGCAGCTTTATGTTTGTTACTGTGATTGTTTGGTTAGCTTTGTTTAGAAGCCCCACCAGAGAAGGTGCCATTTCTGTTTTTCTTCATGCTTGTGTTCCAGTTCCATGCATGACAGCTGGCTTACTTCTCTGTTCTTTTTTTCATAACCACCCATCTCTTGCCAGTGACTTCCCAAACATAATGCCCCCACCCTTCCTAGAATATTCTAAATGTTCTACCTCGGGGCTTTTTTACCTGCTGTTTCTACCAGCCTGACTCATTGCTTTGCCCCCCGTCCTCTCATGGCTAGTCCTTTTCACATGTTACCTCCTCAGAGAAGCCTTCCCTACCCACCCTGTGTAAAGTTAGTTACTCCCCACACTGCGATCCCTTGGTTATTTCCTTTACAGCAGCTGCCACCAGTGTAGCTATCATTTTATATACTTGTTTATTGTATGTCTCCTCCCACCACACTGTAAACTTCCCTGAGAACAGAGGCTTTGTCTAGCTTTTCTTTCAGTTAACCCCAGTCCCTGGAATAGTGCTGTGGCAGGTATTCAGTGAATATATGTAGAATGAATGAACATACCCAGTTAAAGCAGGAGTCTAACTTAATTGAATTCACCTGCCTGTAAAATACATGTTCTTATCCTAATCTTTTTTTTTGATTGATCAAAGTAATACAAACAATAAGCATGGTCTGAAAATTAGTCCTGTACTATGTGCATTTTTCTCTAAGCACTTTTACATATACTAACTCATTTAATCCCCATTTTACGAAAGAAGAATAAGTAGCACAGAGAGGTTAAGTAACTTGCTTAAGATAACACAGTAAGACAGTGGCAGAGCCAAGATTCAAACACAGCTAGTCTCCATCTGTGTTCTTAACCACTATTCTATACTATCTCTCAAGAAGGGAAGAAGGTTAAAGGTGGTAGGTCAGAGTCTGCAAGATACAGTCCCTGCCTTCTTGGAGCTGGAATGAATATCCTTACAACTCACACCTCTTCCTTCAGATCTCTGCTCAAATATCACGTTTCAGAGAAGCTAATCATGAGCACCTTATAGAGAAATAGTCTTCCCTCCACCAACTCCCACCCCACATTCCCTATCCTTATTATCCTGCTTTATTTTTTTTCCGGTAATGCTTATCGTCCCGTGATGTGTGTGTGTGTGTGTGTGTGTGTGTGTGTGTTTGTTTCCCCCTCGCTAGAATGTAAAGAGCATCAGGAGCATGGACTTTGTCTGTTTTGCATGCTGTCCATACCCGCAGTGACTAGAGCAGGGGCCAGGATGCAGGCAGCACTCTACACATATTCACTGAATGAATGAATGAATGGTTACCACTTTTTCTCAAATGAACCATGTTTTTCTTGGTAGCTACACTGACACGTCATGCCCTGTCTACTACTGCTGCTTTCCCAGTTGTGTTGTATTTTTTGAGCCTTCTTAGTAAGGCTTTATGGGCTCTCTCCCCCACTTTTCCCCCTACAGCTTTACTGCCTTTGGTCATTAAACTTCACTTTGCCATACAGAAGCTGTTAACGTGTCCTGTTAACCATTCTCCACATCTAGGCAGGAGAGTAGCGGGAAAGCAAGAGTAGCTTTGATGTTGGTGGGTTGTCCGACAAGCCTCTCATACTGCCTTGCAGAGAAGTCAGTTGAGGTTCAGAGATCTGAGATACATAAAAATGTTTCATAGCCAGAACCATGATACTTTATCTGTTACTTCTCATTTAACGCCTGTTGTCCATTTATGTGAGTTGTAAATCATTGCTGCTTTTGTTAAAAACCAAGGAGAATTAATCTGTCGTCTCTGATTTTTGTACTTAGTTCATGTTCTTCTATCTTACTTTATTCCCTGAGATCATCTTTTATTTATTTATTTTTGTGTTTTGTGTAATGTCATACTGGACTGGCTCCTTACAGATGTTGACAGACATTTTTAACAAGCCACTTACAAATCTGTCTTTTCTCAATGTAAGTAAAAGGCTAACCTTTCAAATAACATCACTACTGCCTGGTCTTAGATTATATTTTTTTAAACATAAATGGATGTCAGAGTAACTGAGATGAGAAATAGCTGGTTCTAAAATAAAACAAATTTAAAAATGAGGAATGATAAATAATAATTTGACTACAGTAAAAGAAAAAAAGGTGTTCTAAGCAGTTTTTTAAATTTAAAGAGGGAGATTTTGCTCACTAATAATTATGTGAATAATTTCTATTTTGGAGCATAGAAAGGTTTTTTTTCCCCTGTTAATTTATTTTCTTTTATTGAGATATAATTAACTTATCACATTGTATTAGTTTTAGGTGTACAGCATAATGATTTGATATTTGTATATGTTGCAAAACAATTGCCACAGTAAGTTTAGTTACTTACTAACTACTAATCACCACACAGTTACAATTTTTGTTTTCTTGTGATGAAAACTTTTAAGATCTATTCTTTCAGCAACTTTCAAATATATAATACAGTATTGTTAACTATAGTTATCATGCTTTACATTACATCCCCAGAACTTATTTATCTTATAACTGGAAGTTTGTACCTTTTGACCCCCTTCACCTATTTTGCCTATCCCCCACCCCCTGCCTCTGACAACCACCAGTTTGTTCTCTGTATCTGTGAGTTTGGTGGGGTTTTTTTGTTTTTTTAATTTTAAAAAATTTATTATTATTATTTTTTGGCCATGCCACGCAGCTTGTGGGATCTTATTTCCCGACCAGGGATTGAACCCAGGCCCTTGGCAGTGAAAGTGTGGAGTTCTAACCACTGGACTGCCAGGGAATTCCCTTTTATTGCTTTTTTTAAGATGTCACATGTAAGTGAGAGAGATCATACTTTATTATTTTTCAAGTGACTTGAACTTCTTTGCAGTATACCTATGCAATTCTGAGATTTTCAATTTAGTGCTCCCCCTCTCTCATAAAAACTTCTTTCC
>NW_006791024.1:82636-91341 GCF_000442215.2 Lipotes vexillifer | reverse complement strand
CTTTCCCTATCAATTCTCCTACTTCCCCTCACCTATAGATCCTATCCTTTATTTACACCAGAACCTGTAGCCCAGTGTTTCTCGAAATGGGCCTGAGGGGTACCTGCAACAGAATCCCCTGATGGCCTTTATTAATCACACAGTTTCTGCATGTATGAGGAGCTTTCTGGTTATTCTAATATGCACTAATGTTTTAGTCAGTGAACCCCTCCAGCTCCCTAATCCAGCTTGGATCTTTAAGTGTTGCACATACCTGCATTCTAGACTTCCAAGGGACTTATTGTCTGCTATGGCAGTCCCTGGATCATTTCCATTTTCTGTTTTCTCCACTCTATTACCACTTCTGATCTTTGCCTCAATAAATGTCAATTCCCTTTCTCTTTTCCTTCTCCAGCACACTTCTGGATGAGGATCCAAAATCACTTCTGTCCCTACTCTTACCTCTCTTTCTACATTTTTCTCTCTTGGGAAGGTTTCCAGTTCTCACAGCTTCAAACAAGATTCCCAAATATCTCCAGTTCTTCCTTACATTGTCTGAGTTTTGGTCAATAGCTTGAATTGTCTACTAGTTATTTCTTTTTTTTTAAATAAATTTATTTATTTTAATTTATTTATTTTTGGCTGTGTTGGGTCTGCGTTGCTGTGCACGGGCTTTCTCTAATGCAGCAAGCGGGGGCTATTCTTCATTGCAGTGTGCAGGCTTCTCATTGTGGTGGCTTCTCTTGTGCGGAGCACAGGCTCTAGGCACTCGGGCCTCAGTAGTTGCAGCACGTGGGCTCAGTAGTTGTGGCTCGCGGGTTCTAGAGCACAGGCTCAGTACTTGAGGCGCACAGGCTTAGTAGCTCCGTGGCATGTGGGATCTTCCCGGACCAGGGCTCGAACCCATGTCCCCTGCATTGACAGGTGGATTCTCAACCACTGTGCCACCAGGGAAGCCCTACTAGTTATTTCTAATTGCACATTCCACTGTCACTTCAACATTACTAAAACTAAATGGATCACTTTTAACCCTAAACCAAGTTCTTTTTCTCTCACTTTGATTATGAAGTAATACTGATTTGTTTTCATTGCAGGCTCTTCAGCGAAAGCCCTTGTCAGTTTAAAAGGTAAGAATCATAGCATGATTCTTTTAGGTATGACACAAACTAGGAATTTATTTCATTAAATTTATTTGGATATAATATTTCTCTTTTCTTTCTAAGTTATGATTCATTATAGCTTTTAAATATTGGTTTCCACTGATGATAATAAGTTCATATGGGGAGTCGGCCCTTGGTTTTCTCCCCCTAGAATTACTGATTAAAGAACTTTCTAACTAAACGTTCCAGACCTTTCTTACTAGAGTTAAATCATTTATTAAACAACTGGGCTAAGCTGTACTTTTACATAATTGTTTGTTTTTTAAGAATCTTGTCTTCTAAGTAGTAATGCAAGTCTCTTGAAATAAAAGAATGATAGTATTTTTTTCTGAGAAAAAGTTAGACATGTTCCTTGGTCTTGCTGTTTCTTTGTGTAAGTACGTTAGACCTATCCTCTTAATATAATTTATTTTGAGATTTTACCTCTTGAGCAAGATTCTACTGGATAAGTAAATTTGGAACCAATGTAGATCTTCTCAAAGGTTCATTAGTACTTTCAGTTTTTAAAGCTACTGTATTACACTTTGGATTGGTGATCTACCAAATTAAGTCCTTCTGGCTTGAGAACACTTATCTTCCAGGATTACCCTAATTTATTTGCCTAGCAGGATCAACCCCATCCCATCTCTTTTCTTTTGTACTTATTAAAATATATGTCTGAAAAAGTATTCCACTAATTTTTTTCTCCCAATATTAAAGCCATTTCTCTTTTTAAGAAAGTATATAGAAATGATATAAATTTTTTATACAAAAATTAGAAAATGCTTTCAGGTAATTAGAAGGAAATAAAACTATCTTGTGTATATTCATCCCAGTTTTCTATATCTCTCTCTAAATAAATGTATCCTTTTTGTAAACATTAAACTCGCCTTCTTTATTTTCATAACACGCTTAATCGGTAACTTGACCGGACTTTTTCTGGTTGCATACAACTCTGAAGACGTTTCTTTGAATTAAGGGAAAAAACCCCACATATTTCATTTTTGGATATCAAGTGTTTTACACGTTGAAGCAGAAATATGCTCTAAATTCCAGGTTAAAGGAGCTTTTCCCATTTTTCCTTGCCTGCTTTCAGTCAGATTGTACTGAGGTAGTTCTTGGCAAATAAGAATAGAGGAATTATTGAAAAACAAAATGAAATAAGCCACACATGTTTTAATATGAAAATGTAATACTTTCAAGTAGCATTGCCTTGTCAGATTATTTAGCGAGTTTGACAAAAAAAAAATAAAGAAAAGATTTTTTTTATTTGTAATAAACTAAAATTATTATGGTCAGTATATTTTTTCCATATTCGTAAATATTTCAGATATATTGCTGTTATTAAAAAGGCCATGTTTATAGTATGAAATCCTTTGAACTAAACTTAAATATCATTAATAATTATTTATTACAGAGGGAAGCTTATCTAACACATGGAATGAAAAGTACAGCTCTTTACAAAAAACACCTGTTTGGAAAGGCAGGAATACAGGCTCTGCTGTGGAAATGGTAAAGAATTAGTTTTTCTTACTCTTTAGAATATGATAGCTAAATTGTCTGTATTATTGTCACGTGCACATTCTTACAGCACTATAAAAATTTTCCAAGGGTTTTCCCCAACTCCAAGCATTTGTGTCATTAAGTGTCATTGAACAGTATTTGATCATACCTAGATAAATAATCTATAGCCTGTGATAATCTGTTCATTATTAAGCATTTGTTAAGTAATTGTAGTTTCTTTAAATAGGCAAACCCCAAAAACTCCAACAACCCGAAATCTTACTTTTAATATAGATTTTTAATAATTTAATAGATTTTTTTTTAATAAAAAGATTGTACCTGGCTCTGGTCCCTACAAAAAGGTATATAAATAAGTGGTAGGATACTGAAATCTTGTGTAAGTCAAGGATAAATGCATTTAGGGCTGGGAAGTAGAGATGAGCATATAATTGGCGTGACTAGCAATTTTCGGGGCCTCTCTTCCTCCCCTGCCCAGCCAGGTAGCCAGGAAATTTTAGGGGTCAATCATGAAACAAGCCTGGAGCTAGGTTAGACAGTAGCTGTCAGTAGCCTGGGCAGCTGGCCACACTGAGTATACAGGACTCTCCACACTGTTATCATTTCTGTCACCATCATTCTCTTCCTCCTCTCTGCCCATGGTCAGAGGAGGGGAGCAGGGTAGAAGGGACTTCCTGTCAGGGCTCTGCAGTGTTGAGACTCTCAGTGGGTTTAGTTTCACCGGTCCATACCTCTAGCCTTGACCCAGTTGGATGCTTCCCATATGTTGCTAGCCCGCTGCACCAGCTTCAGTTCTAAGTAGGCATGGAACTGTCTTGAAGGGTGGGAGAAGGATTTGAAAAATGATGTGGGTGCTATTGGGATATTATTTCTGTTGTTCTTCCCTATTAAGCCTCTGAACCTAGGATGGACTGTAAAATTTTTCATATTATAAATCCTTAAGTGTGTGATGTACTTTGGATGCTTAAAATTTTTTAGTTCTTCATGCACTTATTAAGTATCTGTTATAGGTATCTTGTATTTTTATTTGCAAATGGAAATTTGTCAACCATTTTTGACAGCGGATCTAGTATAATATTATATACATTTAGATTTACTCTCTAAAGTGATCTAGTAACTTTGTCCCAACCCAGCCCTATCCAATAGACCTATCAGGTGAAACACCCAACTGGTTGGTATTAATCCAAGCGCCAACATAATGAGAACTAGAATTTCCAGAGCTTAATTTTCCTATCTTCAACATTCAAGACTGCCAGTGTACTATACGAAGAAGACTTGGGTTCTAGTTTTAATTAACAGCTAGGTGTTTCATTTCTAAACAGATTACATACATATGTGTCTTTTCTGCTTTCTAAAATCTGAAATTATTTGTGTGCTTTTTATTACCCGTTCTTCATCCTTCAATACTGCTGATAATTTGGAGTTAGCTGTATTTTCCAAGTATAGAATTGTGTTTTGGAACAAAAATGGCAGGTGTTTGGCCTTTTCATTAAATAAAAAAATTTCTATCATAGCCTTTCAGAAATTCAAAACGAAGTCGGCTCTTTTCTGATGAAGATGACAGACAAATAAATACAAGGTCACCTAAAAGAAATCAGAGGGTGGCAATGGTTCCACAGGTATGTGTGTGCTAAAATTTTGTTTCATTTAAAGGAAGTGAGCAATCGCTCAGTATAATAAAGTTTATATTTATTGTTCTATGACATTTTGAGTAACAAGTTCTTTAAATCAGTACTTTAGCTCAGCTCCTATTTTAATTACCTAAAACAGGGCATTATTTTATTGATGGACTTTAAGCCAGTGTAGAAAGCCAGTCCTCAGTCTTACAGATGCACACTCTTCTTCTTTTTTTGGCCGCACCACAAGGCATGTGTGATTTTAGTTCCCCGACCAGGGATTGAACCAGGATTTTGTGCCCCCTGCAGTGGAAGCATGGAGTCCTAACCACTGGATCGCCAGGGAATTCCCATGCACACTCTTTTTTTAAGCATGGAGATAGTGGACATTCAGCAAATGGATTTGGCAAATTGGAATCAGCTTGGTGTTTGCATGGAAATCGGAGGGGAAAACTCATTTTACTTTGTCATTGAGTGAAGTATGTTGAAGACTTCCTTTACCCAAAAGAGGAAAATATAGAGCATGAAATCATATCTCCTTTTTCATTTTTGACATCTTTTAAAGAAAAATTATAGTGGACATGTAAGAATCAAAGCAATGAATGAAAATTAGGTAAGGAAGTATTAACTTTAAGAATACAATAATTTTCTCCTATGAAATGTATAATTTTTGATATAGTTATTCCCTACTTCCCATTCATTATTTTTCAAAAGTGTTACAACATTTTCCAGTAGGATGTATCACAGTAGAGGTAATTTTCTCAACCATGGATTTGGCATCAAATTAATTAAAGGTATTACCAGCAATATGCCCTTACCAAAAAAAAAAAAAAACCAAAGAACTTTTACATACCTTTATAATCATTTCAAATAGTAAAATATGAAAAAAAATTAGTAAAATATGTTCGTTCTCTGTAAAATTAACAAAAATATATGAACTTTTTAACATCAAGGACAAGTGTGCATTGCTTGGCTCAGTAGATGTCGGATACAAGGTTGAATGAATACAAGAATAGTCAACAACTATTTCTTGTATTGATTTTAGAAGAGCTGTGTTATTAGGATAATTTGGATGCTTTAACACTGTTTAGATTTTTTAAATTTCCAGAGGTGTGGATTTTTTTTTTTTTTTTTTTTTGTGGTACGTGGGCCTCTCACTGTTGTGGCCTCTCCCGTTGCGGAGCACAGGCTCCGGACGCGCAGGCTCATCGGCCATGGCCCATGGGCTCAGCCGCTCCACGGCACGTGGGATCTCCCCGGACCGGGACACGAACCCGTGACCCCTGCATCGCCAGGCGGACTCTCAACCACTGCGCCACCCTGGAAGCCCGTGGATTTTTTGTTAAGTTCTTTTTTTTCCCTCCAGCTATTTACTAGGAAAATTTTCAAACATACAGAAAACTCTGATCTTTGTGACCATGAAACCATCCTGCCCTAAGTCTATCCAAAGCCCTCCTCCCCAGGCGCATATCATTCCTTCTGGGACTATTTCACAAAGGCCTTTCTACTTGTGAGCAATACAGAACAAATATAACATAGGACAGACATGATATGAGACTTCTTTAACTATGTGAAAAAATTTTATATCCTCTGAATTTTCTCTTTTCTAGTCTTAACATGCCTAGTTCTTTCAATCTTCAGTTACATGATATGCGTTGTTCCCTTACTCTCCTAGTCACAGCCTCAAATCTGGTGTATTCTATCTGTGTGTTTGTTTAAAGAGCACTATTCAGAGCTGGAAAATTATTAAAAACCAACGTTTATTCAGTACTTAGTATGTGCCAGATCCTGTTCTAAGCACTTCATATGTATTACTTTGGTTTAATCTTCAAACCCCCCATGAGTTAGGTTACTATTTTCTTATTTCCCATTTTTCAGGTGAGAAAACAGACACAGGTTTTTGTTTGTTTGTTTGTTTTTTAATGTATTTATTTTTGGCTGCACTGGGTCTTCGCTGCTGCTGCGCGCGGGCTTTCTTTCTCTAGTTGCAGTGAGTGGGGGCTACTCTATGTTGTGGTGCGCAGGCTCCTCACTGTGGTGGCTTCTGTTGTGGCAGAGCATGGGCTGTAGGCCCGCGGGCTTCAGTAGTTGTAGTACGTGGGCTCAGTAGTTGTGGCTCTCGGGCTCTAGAGTGCAGGCTCAGTAGTTGTGGCGCACGGGCTTAGTTGCTCCACGGCATGTGGGATATTCTCGGACCAGGGCTCGAACCCATGTCACCTGCATTGGCAGGTGGATTCTTAACCACTGCGCCACCAGGGAAGTCCACAGAGAAGTTTCTTGTTCAAGATCACAAAGCTAATAAGTGAAAGCTGATACTAAATGGCAGGCAGCCTGTCTTCAGGGGCCTTCTTTTTTTGTTGTAGCTTTATTGAGATACAATTAACATAGCATACAATTTGCCTATTTAAAGCATACAATTCAGTCGTTTTAATATATGCACAGAGGTGTGCAACTATCACCACAACAATTTTAGGACATTTTCATCATCTCAAAATAAATCAGTAGCAGTCACTGTCCATTTTCCATTTGTTGGATAAACCCTTAGAAGTGTAATTGCTACAAGGGTATTTACACTTAAACTTTGAAAGATGCTACCTAATAATCTATTTATAAAAGTTGTAATAATTTATATTTCCACTAACAGATTGAATATATTTCCTCATACTCAACAGAGGAATCTTTAATACAGTTTTATATGCAATGAGCCACCAATACTCTATTTTAGAATTTGGGTCAATAACTCAGTAGAAATAAAAATAGCACTCTTTCTGATAATAATACTTTATAATAATTTGGTTATTATTTATGCTAAATGACTCATGACATACAATTTTTTTTTACATTAAAAAGTTAATTTTCTAAGTACAATGTGGTATCCTGAATTGGATTCGGGGACAAAAAAAGGACATTAATGGAAAAACTGGAGAAATCCAAATAAAGTCTGTGGTTTAGTTAATAGTATTATACGAATGTTAATTTCTTAGTTTTGACAAACTATGGTTATATAAGACATTAACATTAGGGAAAGCTGGATGAAGGGCATATGGAACCTCTGTATTATCTTTGCAACTTTTCTATAAATCTACAATTTTTCCTAAGTAAAGTTTTATACTGAAAAATAAAAAGTTAATTTGACCTTCACCTGCCCTCCAGATCTGCTTCCCTCTTCCACTGGTAACCAACCACTGTAGTTTGATTATCCTTTTAGATCTTTTTAATACTTCTAAACCTTTATATATGTATTCATAGAAAATATATGGTATTGTTTTATGTATGTAGTTTTAAAATTACATTAATAGTATTATTTTCATGATATTGTATCAGGCATCATTCTGTAATTTATTTTTTCACTCAAAAGTGTTTTTTTTTTGTTTGGGTTTGGTTTGGTTTGTTTGTTCTTTTGGGTTTTTTTGCCTTGCGGCTTGCAGGGGTCTTAGTTTCCTGACCAGGGATCAAACCCGGGCCCCCTGAAGTGAAATCAAAAGTCTGTTTTTGAGATCTGGCCATGCTGACTGATTTAGTTAGACACGCTTCAATATTTCATTTCTTTTTACTGTTTTGTAGTAGTCAATCTTATACCATAATTTATTTATAAATTCTCCTATTTTATGGGCATTCAAGTGGTTTCTAAGTTTTCATTATTACAAACAATGCTGTAGTGAACATCCCAAACATATTTGTATAAATTTGCAAGTGTTTTTCTAGGGCAGATGGCTAAAATGTGGAATTGCTGGATCACAGGATATGCACATTTAAAGTTTTTAAAGTAGTGCCAAATTATTCTCCAAAGAAATTGTACTGGCTTATACTTTCAACCAGTAATATATCACAGTGCCTATTTTACCTAATGCTTGTTAACTCAGTATATAACTAAACATCTAGATTTTTGCTAATCTCATAATAGCATCTCACTTGTTTTAGTTGGCATGTCATCTGTGAGTGACGGTGAGGTACTTTTCATATATGTTTACAAACTTTCTTTCCTTAGCTCTAAACTGTTTGTCTTTCTCCCGTTTTTTATTAGATTGTTGGTCATTTTCTTGTTAGTTTGTAAGAATTTTATATATATTAAGAATATTAGCCCTTTGGCTGTTCATACTGGTTATAATTTTTTTCACAGTTTGTACTTTGTCTTGTGCTTTGTTTCTATATTTTTCACCATAGAGGACTGAAAAAAATTCTAAAGGTCAAATATAGCTGTGTTTCCTTTTAATGACTTTTTGATTTTATGACTAGAAAGACCTTCCCTAGTCTAACATTTATAGTTTTAGAATTCTCTCTATATTTCTTATTTTATTTTTTTAAAAAAATGTTTAAATCTTCAATCCATCTAGAATTTATTTTGGAGTAAAGAATGAGGTAAGACGGCAGCTGAATTTTTTTCCTAGAGGACTACTTATTTGTCCTGGGTAACATTTACTGAACAATCCATCTTTTTTTTTTTTTTTTT